>NW_010128446.1:0-13815 GCF_000699245.1 Pterocles gutturalis | reverse complement strand
GAGAGAGAGAGCTGACCGGGGTGTGTGTGCAGGGAGGGGAAAGGCCTTGGAGAGCGATGCCGAGCCAGGAGAGAGCACCGAAAGAGCAGAGCAGAGGCAAAAGAGAACACTCTTCCGGGTGTTCTTACCTATATATCAGGAATGACGTGCATGTTATGGAATAAATCATTGGCTATTCTGAGTTTCAGTCTTAACATAAGGGCAAATCCTATGCTAGCAACCGGCTGTGCCTCTTTGCTCGTCTGCTGACCTTGGCAGCAGAACAAAACATTATTCTCTTATCAGCTCCTCTGAGCATAAATCCAAAACACAGCCTCTTGCTAGCTATTTATGAAGAAGAAGGAGAAAAAAAAAAAAAAAAAAAACCTCACAGAGTTAACTTTAAGCAGTCTTTAACTCACGACAATATTTCTATTAGCAAAAAATAAATTTCAAGAAAATACCTTAGTGGACACATGCAGGGAAGGTCTCTGTCTGTTTCATGTGGTCCAAATAAAACAAAATGTCCTTTTCTATGTTCAGTTTAGAAAGTGCCTCACATACTTGTACCAGAAATAGGGTCAAGGTAGACTACACTATGGTTGTGTTTTGTATTATTTCAAGGCCCCAGTTTGACCTCCTGCAAGCAGACAAACTCCTAGGCTGTCCTCTCAAGCCCAGGTTGAAAGCCTGCAAATTGCCTCTCTGGTATTTTGTGTACACCTGTAAGAAAGCTGAGGGAGTCAGACTGATCCCACTTAAGGTCTATAGACAGTTAAGGACCTGACCAAGCATCCCAATGGAAGTACAGAGAGATGAGTCTACTGTACACACTCACTAAAATGAATAAGCAGCTCGGTCAGAAGCTAGGAGATTGTGAGAGACATTGAATGTGCATAAGCCGAACTGGTAGCCTGTTGTATAGCCTTGAGCATAAACAGGAGAGAGAGTTTTTGTTTCTATCAGCATTGCATTTTTTTGGGAGCAGCGTAGAGTGTCTGTGGTTTTCAGAAGGGGATTTTTTTTTTCCACTGCAGCTTCTTCTATTTTTGCTTAAAAAAGACTTATTTTAAGAAGCAACAACTGGTTCATTTTTTTTAATGTTATGTAGTGATTCAGTTAACCAAAATCATGTAAAAAAATTCTTATGATGTTGCATCTGTCCTTTTTCTTAGAGTAAACAATAAAATTATGTTTAAGTGTCTTGAACAGCCACACAGCCTTTAAATGCATGTCTTTTCCCTGTACTTACTACAATTAAAATAAAAAACAGTTTATTTTATTTTGCAAGGTTTTAGTTACTTAGAATTGCTATAATTTTCTACTTCAATCCAGTTTAACATTCATTAAAATAGATAAGATTTTTTGTTGTTCTTTTTATTTTTAGTATGAGTAAAATTGTGTCTTTTTCATGTCATGATTTTCTTTCTCTTAACCATTTTTTTCCCAGTGCCTTGGATGTTCATATTTCCTTTTACTTGCCCACTGTTATGTGAAGCTAGCTGAATTTGGATAGGTAGTGTCAAGTCATACATAAATCCCTTCTCTAGCTGGTTTCAAAGTTGGTTGACTTTTAAAGAGATGTATTTTAAAAACAGTGACATCACAATTTCCCTTGACACAGTTGCTAACAATGTAACAACTAAACTACTGGTTTTAACTGCTCTTTGTAACTCCCCGCTTTTCACTTTTTACAATTTTTGAAGTATGATTAAAAAATTACAAACCACTTATTCAATGTTTTTGTAAAAAGCAGTTGTAATATTATAAAGTATACTAGCTTGTATGGTTATAAAAGCAGTTTCACAGAAAAAAAAGTATTTAAATTAGAGCAAACATTTATAAAATGAAATAATCATTAAAGAATTCATTGTTCAAAATTTCATTCTACCATTATACAGCTGAATTCATTTTCATACAGAATGAGGGGCGAATAAAGAGAGTCATAATTTTGTACATTATGACCTGAACTATGTTAACATTATATTCATTGAATGTTGTGCAAAACACACAATGAAGTAGTAATACTGGCAAAATTCAGCTGGCTCCATTAAGACCTTTCTCTAGAGACAGGAAGAAAATATATATCAGAATTGAATAAAGAGGGAGTACAGATGTAAGTCACTAGCTGAACAACTTCCAAAATCCAATATTTCTGTTGAGTTTAAGTGCACAAACAGTCTTGAGTAGAAAAAAAAAAAATGTAGTAAGAACTAGCCTTTTTCTTGAGGTCCTTTCTTATTTCTGGGCTAAAGGACCAAATGTTTGTTCAATTGGTTGTTGCTACTGTCCAAGCACAAAATCTTGTTTTTCCTTGTTAATTACATGAAAGATAATTACTGAAAAAAAGTATTTAGATACTGGTTTATAATAACTTACAATCCCCCAAGAGCAATGCTGAACTGCATGTATGCTTTCTATTCTTTTTAAATGAAGCTTTGTTTCAGAAGCTGATGTAACAAGACAGGACACTTTGGTGTGATCATTTAGAACCATATGTTTTATCAAAAAGTGTCTTTTCAATATTTTGATGTTAAGACAAACCTATAGATCGTTTCATTTCAAGTAGGATCAGTAGGAAATTTCTGGCACAGATAAAATCAGATTTTTCATTAATACTTTGTAATGTTCTGTCAAAAAAACCAAAAAAACAAAAAAACAAACCAACGAACTTTTATCTGATTCCTACTCTTTAGAATATTTGCAGACTAGGTCAACTGAACTCACACACATCACCTACAAGTATTTGTGTGTGTTTTCCTGTGTTCATTTCCAGCTTATTTTGATAAATCATTTGCGATATTAACATGAGACACTTTGAAGAATGTGCATCATTTAGGAAGTATGTATTTATGATATATACTTGTATATACTTGTACTATGAGTGAGGTACAAGATTTTTGACCTGAGATAATTCAGATGACTCCCTGGAAACAAGGAAACAATTTGACTGGAAAGGAGAATTTTGTGTGTTATTACAATGGGAATCTAACATTTAGAGAGAGCCTTAAATATGGAATGTTATCAGATGTCTACAAGGCCATATTGAATGGATGAAATGTGGAAGAGTAATCTGATGTGTCCGAACACTGCAGTTCTTATCTCTGATGCTGAGGGTAGCCTACTGAATCCAGTGGCAAGATCAACTGTTCCTAGCACCTGTTTCAAACTCCATGTTTAAACCTAACTGGAAAAAAATGTCAGCAGTTTAGAACAAGCTGTGTAACTAAAAGATGGGGGAACGACTCAGTGAGAGCTTTTATACACGTGCTTTTGCATATCTGCTTTTCACAGTGGTTGCAACACCTGAGAAATCTCTAGGAATCAAAGTATATCTCGATCAGCTAATACATGGTCAGTGAAGAGCAAAATGGACTAGGATACAGTTCAGCAAAATATCTGCTGCTGACCACAGAGAAATCTTCTAATATTCTCCTTATTTTACACGTACCAGATAACACGGAAATCAATAAATATTTACATCACCCCCTCTAAACATTCTCTGGTTATATCAAAACTCATCTTTGTCACACTGAGGGCAGAACATATTTGAAAGATCTGATACCTTTCACACATACAACGGCCCAGAATAGATTTTGTGATCTATTCTGCCCTCTTTGTGATACTTACACTTTGCAAAGATTAGAAACACAATCATCAGCTTCTTTCTCAGGAGTAGTGAATTAGCTGATGGAATAGAAAGAAAACCCACTAACTCTCTTCTCCAACCTTGCAGTGCTACAGCAGTGGCACTGCTGTGGGACTTCTGTGGTGAAACAGGAAAGTAATAGGAACAATTTCAATACCCCTTCAGTCATGGCATATTTAGCGTTTGAGTGTCCTAATGAGGCTAGCTACAGATCACAAATCAAGTTACATGTTGTTTACAGAGAGGAAGAAAGGCAGAAGTGTTGCACTAAGAAATGAGAAGCTGGCACTGCGGAAGAAGACTGTGAGGAAGAGGAGGCTGAATAAATGTTTTTTTGTGCAGTGTATGAGAATTGGCATGTCCATCTTGAGTCCCTGACATTTTGTAGGAAAAAGACCTCTGCAAGGACAAACTGTTCTGACGAAAATTTGCACAGCCAGTCTGAACCCCTATTCTCTTTCTCTGGAGCTTCTAGTAGGGATGTGGTGCAGGAGATTTATGTTCCTCTCTTGAAATGCAGTAGGCTGTCATGGAGTTACAGTTGAACATCTGGAGCAGCAAAGGCAACATTTTTCCATTAACTACTTGTTAGGGCAAGTAGCACAGCATAGCTTTCAGACAAACATATAATCTCATTTACCTTCTCCAAAACACAGTGGTGTTGTCCATGTTGTTTCCAGGAAATAAATCTTGGTCTGTGTTATTCTTTGACTTTGACCTGTAGCTTTCTGTGAGATTGTCAGATATCATTGGTCAAAACCAAATCCAACAGAATGTTTACAATTTAACAGTTCTGTGGCACAGTGCTTAAGTCCATGTTCTGCTTATTACGCTAACACAGACGTTACAGGTCGCCCAGGAAAGTTGTGGATTCTCCCTCCCTGGAAATGTTCAAGGCCAGGCTGGATGAGGCCTTGAGCATCCTTTTCTAGTGGAAGGGATCACTGCCCATAGCAGGGGGGTTGGAACTACATGATCTCTAAGGTCTCTTCCAACCCAAACCGTTCTATGATTCTATAACTGGAGGAACTACAATAACTCGGACTACTCCCAGCTGACATAGGAACTAATTGGATACAAAGTGGTGACCATGTAAGTTGTTAGAATTTAGGTTGCATAAGACCTCGTGTAAGAACAGCACAAACTGTTTCAGATCAAGCTGCTGTCTGTCCTAGTGTTATGTCTTCAACAGCAGCTGTAAGGGGACACTCAGGAGAACTTAAAGTAGTCAAGCATATGTGGTACTGTTTCCCTCCTCTGTTTCACAATCCTCTCCCAGCTCCCTACTATTTCCCCTGTGGAGGGTATCCTGAACCTAATATGGTTCATCTGCTCAGTAACTTCCAGTTCATCTCTCTTCCAAGTATGTTCCAGTCTCTTCATTAATCCATGTGAAGCTATTTCAGTCTGATGTATTAGACAGGAATCTCACATTTCTATTATTTGCTGAATTTTGTCTTTGGCAGGCTTTTTTTATGTGTTTCTTTGAACTTGGCCCTTATTACTTTCATTTGAAGGTCCTTGGGTTCTGTACTGAGAGGATTTGTACACTTGAATAACTGCATTGAAATGTATTGATATTATTCACTTGATTAAAATCAAGTGCACTATTCAGAACTTCAGCCAATGCATCCTTTTCCATTGGTTACTGATACATTTTCACACTTGCATGTGCATACCAGTGTGGACATTAAAATAGGCCTGATAAGTCTTTCCTTAAAAGTACAATTTTTTTTTTCCTTTAACTAAAAAGAGAATTTAAGAAGTTTACGTGAGCTGCAAAGATTCTCATCACAGAACTGTATAAGTTAGATGTTTACAGTGTGGAACCACCCTTACTGACCAAATTAACATTTTCTTGAAGTAATTATTAGCTTTGCTATCACCAGTCTCTGAAGACATTTACATGATGGAGTGTCAGCAGTGAAATTGTCAGTTATACCTGATATTTTCTAGATTCTGAACATGTTCTGTTTTTTAGTAATATGATATTAGTAAGCGAGTGATTAAGGATAACTGTGTAGTGAGATCTCTCAGACACACCTCTGTAGCTTCTTGTTTGCTAAGGCTTCAGGTTTTCCTGAGTAGAATATGTATTCTTGGATTTTGGGATATACATGTTTTCTAATATATTTGACCAGCCACTTTTGATCCTCTTTACACTTTTCACCTCCACAATCTCACATAAAGCCAGGTTTCTTTGTACAATAATGTATTTCTGTTGCTTGTGCTGATAATTTCATCTGCTTTGATAGTTTTTCCATTTCCCTAATTTCACACATTATAACACTGAAGGATATTCCATGCCTATCCTCTGTTCAGTTTGTGATTTTATAAACGTCTTTTAGTGACAGAATATGTACTGTGTACTATATTTGAGATGCAGCTCTTTCATGCCTTCCTACAGCAAAAATTAGTCAAAAAGGAGACAGCAGAAAAAAATAATCTGGTTAAGATTTTCATTAAAAACATTCATAGATTTTTTCAAGAAATAATTGCTAATTTAATTTTATTATTTCAGGATTATACGTGTTAGTAGTTCAGCATGTTTTTGTCAGCATTCGACAACAGTCAGTATCTTGAGGGCATTCTGCAACCCTTCACAGCCAGCTCTTGCAATTGAACACCTGCGTGGGTATCTAGAAACCAGAGAGCGCTGTGATTGGAGTGCTTAGAAGACTGAAAAATCAGCTCAGTCTCAAACCATTAAAACAACACTTCACTAGATTGACATTAATTAACATCACACATTGACAATAATTACTTATTACAGGTTGTTAATCATTATCACTGCATACTGAAAGCAACCCTTCCTTAACAATGGTATCCTTCACCAGCTGTGAATGTGAAACATCACAGAGCTGATGCCGTATAGTCAGCGCTAATGGCTTCAGTCTGTGATGTTCTTATTCACTGGGCTCAGGGTGTGTTACTTGTGAGGTCTTCTCTCTGCTTCCACCTTCCCATCCTCTAATTAAGGGTTCCATGCTTTTATAAGAAGGGTGAGGCTCTGCAGCTTTTGGCCTCCACCCTGGAGCTACATGGTGCATGATGCCTGGAGGATCCCAGGTTGCAGCAGGTGCCTTGTCCTCTTGTCTGGCTTTCCTTGTCCCTCTCCTCCATCCTGCTTCCCACCCCTCCTTGCCTGGCTGCTTCAAATTTTCTTAAAACAAAAGCTGTCTTTATCTAGCTCTCCAGTATACATACAAAACCGCAGGAGATCTTTAGTCCAACCTCCTTCTCAAAGGAGGGTCAGATCTGAGTTCATGTCGGGTTGTCCAGAGCTGTGTCCAGGCACATCTTGAAAACCTTTCAGGATTAATAAAGCGATGACTTCCTTGAGCAATCTGCACCACTGCTCAATCAAGGGAAAAGCGCTTAACCAGCATGGCATTGTTTACATTTGTAGGGCCTCTCTGCTTTCAGCCTCTGCTCATACTTTCAAGACCATGCATAAACTGCACATCATTACAAGAGCTACTTGCTGCTAAGCTCACACAGCCAGTTCCCACAACAAATTGGTAACAAAAGGCCACAGCTGGGGCCTTGTATAGTCAGTATAAGGCACAGCTAGTACAAGACCTGTGGCCTGTCACTAGCAGTGGCAATAGTATTTTTTTGGGCTGCTGGATACAGAAGAAATGTCTCCAGTTGTGCAATGTCAGTGTGATAATGTTTAGGTTTAAAACAAACTGAAAATAGCTAAAAACTGCTTAGTGTGCTTCGTCTTTCATGGGTAAAACAGGTCTCTGTATTCGTCTATATAAATTTATTATTATCCTGAACTATTTTCTATCGTTGCTAAATTTTGTCATCTATGTACTTCGTTTTCAAAGTGATTTGAAAATTTGTGGCACAGAACAAGCATTAGTACAGAAACCTATGGGATGAAGTCACGGGTGGCATCCTATTGCAAATAATATTACAAACCTTATTTACCTGTAATCCTATATTAAATTAGTTTCTTCAGACTTCATAAAAGTTTTTTCTAAGTCTAAGCATATTGTAGGAAACCGATGTGACAGTTATCTGTATGCTTATCAACCACTTCAAATAACTCAAATTTTTTATGCTTCAAACAGCTGTCTTTGAAAGTGTCATTAATGTTATTCTCTGTTACGTTTTCCCACATATCTAATAACTTTTCTCCTTTACTAATTATTGTTTCTACTGATTTTTCACCTAGTATAGAAGGAGGGTTTTTTTCCTATTAATTTATTTAGTTTCTTGCTTGTCTGTCAAGCAAGCAAGACAATTATGGTAATTTTAAAGACTTTTTAGATAGTATGTACTATCTCTGAGACTCCAGTACAGTTTTCTTAAACAAAATCATCACACCCACATCTATGATTTGCTTCGGCCCTTAATCCTTTTCAATTATCTTTCTAATTTTCAAGTACTTCCCTTATTTGGAAATTAAGTGTTACTGTGTACGCATAACTACACTTGCTTCTTTTTTCCTTTTGACAGTCATATTTCTCACATATTTGGGCTATTATAGGCTGTGTCTAGGCATGCTCATAGTATTATGAAATATTTATATACCTACCTACTCTTGATCAACAGTGTAAATTTTGATTCAGTATCAGGAAAACTTTATTCACTCTGAGGATACTTAAAAACTGTCACAAGCTGCCCAAAGAGACCGTGTAGTCTGTGCCATAGGAAATAGTCAAAACTAACTGGATGCGGGCCTGAGCAACGTGCATTAACTGGACTTGCTTTTTTCATGGACTTGGAAACAGTTGACCCTTATGGGTCCCTTCTAATCTAAATAATTTAGGAGTTCTATGATCTGGTGTCTGAAAAACTTGTATTTACCTCGCTGCTTTCCTTTACCTTTGCTGTAAATTACCTTGACTATCTCTTGCCATAAGGTTTCCCTCCTTCACAACAGCAACCATTGTTGCACTATCGGAAATGGAAAAACATCTGTAATGTATCAGCTGTTGGGCAAAGCCATGTAGAAAGCCAATAGACTATTTCTGTAGTTGAAGTTTACTCTAATTTCCAGATTTCAGTTTTCTGGAAATATCCTCTTTTTCTGTTCTCTAAGAGGAGCATTTTTTGTTGCATAACATAGTTAGTCATTATTTTAAAACATAGTACTGTACAGAAAAAGCTCCTTGCTGTATCATTATGTACTATTATAACCTTCAGTGGGAGTTTGGGTTGCATGTGAAACGTAAGATCAGACCTTTTGTGTCATATTTAATGATGTTAATATACACCTCTGTAGTTTAATGTTGTGCACTCGCATTGTAACAGCAAACAAAAAGCAACTTAATGTTACTTTACAAGAAAATTGCTTTCTTTACAGCGTGGAAGGATTAGATGGTGGACCTTGTATTGCACAGATGTAAATTGTAGTTTGTTGGAAGTAAAGTGCTTTTTCTTACTTGCCGTGTTACTTATCTTTGTTTGTCAAACAATATTGTAAGTTGATTTAACAGACTAAAAAAAAGATCTAAAATAAAAACCGAACATAACAAAGGTAGTATTGTTAATATGGTTTCTACTATGTAGATTTGCATGTATGCAGCAGCAAAACTGTTCTCATTGTAAATCCCTGATTCAAGATGTCACCAAGTATGCTGTTCTAAGATTACCAAACAATATTTTCTAGTTTAAGAGAATAAAAATCAGCACAAGGTTGTCAATAACACAGAAGTTTTTCAACTTTACACTCGGTGTCAGTAGCACACAAACTAAGGGATTTGATGGTGAAGAAACAACACTAGTCAACCCAAACCATGTAATTACGAGAAACAAGTCTTTTGTTGGTTAAATCTATTATATAGCTTCAGCTATTTTTTGCCTAGCTTTTCTCCACATATTTATTTGCACTTTTCTCCATTATAACTCATAATGAAATTAAATTATATGGGAAAGGCTGAATCATGTTCTTTGGGCTAAAAGAGATTTTGCAGCTACGCATTTGTTTAAGTTTGATATATTTCTCTGCATTAGGTATTGCATTTTCTTAAAAGCACTAATGGATTTTTTCCCATTAAACATGTTTGCTGCTAACTTGGTGTTTGAAAGTTGATTCTTTTCTTCTGAGATAGGTGATTTTTTTTAAGAATGTCTGTGTTTTCTAATTTAGTTCTGCTTAAAAGTCTTAGATAGACTGCTTACTGAAGTCTCTGTCCTAAGTCTAGACCTGAAGAATTTTTCCCTAGCAAGTATTGACACCCCTGCTCATTTCTAACTATTCAGAGACAGACCACAGTGAGGAGAAAGAAGGAGATAAAAGCTATGCAATCAATCACTGGAATTGGGGAGCAGAGACACTGCTCTGTGTTTCACCAGTTACATGGGACAGAATTAATCCCACTCAATTTTGTAAGGCAATATTGAAACATGGACAGTCTATGGAAACAAATTAAGACATTTAGAAAGCAAGTTTTATTAAAAAACACCTACGTACAGACAAGCTGAACTGAGCCTAGAGGTGAATATAAAGGAAACTTAAGCTGATTAGCTCAAGTACAGATATGAACACTTTAGTCATCTACATTCAGATGCATTTAATCATGTTAACAATTATTTTCCTAAATACTTGTGATGGGTTGACCTTGGCCAGCTGCCAACTCCCCACCAAGCTGCCCTCTCATTATCCTTCCTCAACAGGACAGAGAGGAGAAAATGAAATGAAAAAGACCTTTTAAGATGGAAACAGACCCTTACATCTCATCTATACGTTGGATTTTTGTTACTATTTTCAGTGCCATGTATCTCCTGGGTCTTCACTCCCTCCCCTTCCCTAAGTATCTCACTCTACATCTGCATAGTTCCTTTTCTGATTTATTACATTTTAATTTTTGTCTCAGTTTTTTTTTTTTTTTTCTAATCAACTTTGGAAGGAGATAAAAAGTAAAGCTGCTAACTGCACCAGATGTATATACTTGTACATGTCTATCAATAAAAGAAACTGAGATCCTGAGTTTCTTTCATCTCTTAGTATGATGTTGGTTACTAATTGCACTGAAATATAACACAAGGATTCAAGTGGGTTTTTCTCAGGAAAAAGAAGAGGCAGTCACAATTCTTTTTATCTCTGATGCTGGATCTTTCATTGTCTTTGATCTTTGAGTCTATATTCCTACCGATCTGAATATTGTGATTCAGAAAATACAGAGGTTAACGTCAGTAATGAAGTTCCAGGTGATCTAAGGAATCTCTCCCTCTCTCCCAACTACTTTTTTTTTTTTTTTCGAGAAGAGTTTTTATTCTGTTTGGATTCTTTCATTCTGTTCAGTTTTATTCTCTTTGTGAACAATAGCATACGTGACAAAGCATGAATATCGATTGAAGGCTTCTGTTTATAGAATAACACATATTCAACAGCATTTCCATGGGAGATCAGATAAAATTTGCTCTGTTTATCAAATGTCTTCTTTTTAATGAAAAAAAAAAAAAATGAACCTTCCCACCACATCCAGTTACCCTTTTGTTTCCTGAAGTAGACGAAATCATGTGGATTAAGGCCTGTAAAGGAAATACAGGGGTAAAGGTATTACACAAAATATAGTAAGAATGAGTTATTCTGTATCATTCCATGTTGGTATATCATAGTTTATATTACTTCCAGGCTAAACTTAATTCATTTTCTGAACTTTTTTTTTAAAGTCAGGTTGCATTAAAAAGTACAAGTTGTCTTACCATTGTGTTCTAGTTTGAAAATCTAAATGAGTATGGTTTGTTAGTATTGCCATAGCATTTTAGTATAATAATAATGATCAGCTGTTAATCTCATATGCTACATTTTCCAGCTGTTCACTTAGTAAGGGAAAAAAAAATTGTTTTCTCCCTGAATAACAGTTTTCTTAACAGCTGCTTTCTGTTTTCAGTTTTAAATGCATTTGGCCCATTCTTTCTTTAAAAAATAAATGGCTGAAAATGACAATGCAAATAGTACAGAGAGCTACATGAATTTGGGGTAGAGTATACAACAGGATATCTGCTTTTTCTATGTAGTGATAAGGCAATAAAAGAGAAAGAAATTTCACAAAATAAACTTTTAGCTCAGAACACCAGTTTAATTTTGCTGGGAATTTGACTCCTTTATGTGCCTAACAGGCTTCAAGTTCTGCATTTATACCATCAGAATACCCTAAGCTACTAAAGCTCTGCTATTCCTTGTGTCAACAATTTCCTCTTTTCAGCTAAATTGTGCATCTCAGGAAATACTTTGCCATGAAAGTCACATAGTATCTTGCTAGCTACTACGAAGAAAGTAACTGTCCCAGCCGAAACTAGGACATCATTGAAGACTTACATGGTATAGGAGGTGTCACTTTATCTGAACTTGCTGAAAGACATCAAATTAACTGATATTTTGTCTAAGATAAAGAAAGCACTGACTTCATTATTAAAAGGCTATTTGCATAGGAAGAACAAGATCTGGTCTCTAAGTGTATCCCTGAGGACATTAAAAACTTTGTCTTTTATCTCCAAGTAGTGTAGAGACAGGAAGAAAACTGTCATTTTACTTTGTCATCTATCAAGGAGTTACTTGAGACCGAGGTCAAGCTGCTATTCATGAATCTTGTTTTGTACCTCATCATAGCACTCTTAGATGTAAAGTTCAAAATCAAGCCTTAAACAAAAAAGTCACACCTTGTTCCTTCACTTCCACCACCAAACAGCATTCCTTACCAGTATTAGTGTACCTTCATCAGAAGGGGTGAGTGCACAACTAAATTTGATTGCAGTAAAATAATTTTAGTAGTATGCTGAGAGGAGGGATATGTGGGAAGAAAAAAAAAAAATAAAAACAAAACCAATGGTGGTGTTGTCTAATATGTGGGAACCAGCAATCAGAATAGTATTTTGTTTATATCTATATTTATTTGTCTTAAGCATTTCTTCTGATTTGACTCTGTTTGAGAATGTCTGTCCTGGATCCATTTCAATAAAACAAAAATGTCCCTGATTTGTGTTCTAGTTCAGTCCTTGTTAAGAACCACACACAGAAGGCTTGGTTTTGTATAGTTCTTAACATACCCTTAACAGGTTACTACTGAAACAAAAGACAAGTTACAGCAGATGAATACAAAGAGATAGTGAACCAATAGGGACGTTCATAGTGAAAAATAACTCTTAAATATTTTGATATGTTAAGTGTGACAGTGACCAAAATCACATACTACAGAAGATCAGAAAGAAGTCTTGCAGCAGATACAGTGAGTTCTCCTATGCCATTAATAACAGATGACCAGGATCAATCCTTGGTCATGAAACCAAGCGTTGTGGGCTGGCTTGCATCCAAGCTGCTCACTAGTAGCCACAGCAGAATGAAAACAGTACATCCAGGTTTTGTAGTATTTGGGTCCCCTGCGATACCTCTGCAAGACTGTTACTTAATGGTTTGTTAACAGTAAATGTGACGCAGTGAAAGGGCTGTGCCGCACATCACCAAAACTTGTGGTTTTACCTGATTTTGGGAGGGAGAGATTCATTCTATGGTTGTAGCAAGGCAGGCAGGGGGAGCAAAATTTCAGACGGTCTCATGGTTTTGCTTCCCTTCACAAGTGATCCCTTGAGACAGCTGTCTCTAGAATGAAAATAAAATATTTTCTTGGGAGGACCTAAACTCACTGGCAGCAGACTAACTGTTGAGCTGGGTGGACAAGGGAGAGTACAAAACCTCAGCTTGTTTCCTACATCTCTGTCTTGGGTTCAGCTGAAACAGAGTTAACTTTCTTCACAGTAGCGACCAAGAGGCTGTGTTTTGGATTTGTACTGAGATTCTTCTGAGAACAGACTGATATTTACAGTTGCTACCAGGACAGTCAAGGACTTTTCAGCCTCTCTTCTGTGCCAGTGTCTGCAGGGGCCGGAGAAGCTGTGAGGGAGCACAGCCCCAGTTAACAGCCTAGGATTTGATCTTAGGTTTAGGATCGAGACACAAATTGGCCAACAGTCTATTCCAAAACGTATATGTCATGCCCACTATATAGGTGAGGGCTCTCCGGAAGCTCAGCTTTTCTGCCTCCAAGTCAGCTCTCTTTCCAGGTCCCTCTCCCAGGGCTGTCCACTTCCCTTGGTCAGCTCTCAGTCTGGGACACTCAGGTTCTTATCTCTGTTCCAGGAGTGTGGTTTTGGGAATCTCCCTACTCTGGGATTGTTAACCAGGAACAGTCTGAGACTTGGCCATGTGTCTTGGTGTCAGGACCACCACC
>NW_010128445.1:24865-46444 GCF_000699245.1 Pterocles gutturalis | reverse complement strand
AGAGCTCCTCTCCTAGTCGGCTCATCCATTTTCATTTTAACATACCCAGCAAGAAAAGGAGATTCTTTAGTTTTCTCTTAAAGCTCTGTCTTTAATAGGACAGTGTAACACATTCTAATTGCAATGTGCATACATTGATAAACATGTTGCTTTGGGATTTTCATGTCACCAGTCGAAATGAAATGTGTACCTGTTCTGTATATTCATGCAGTTTAATTTGAACCTGAATAGTAAGAATATATTTAATAGTCTGCTTCAATCACTTTTTGTCATTATGTATTACTAAAGATCTCAGAATTTTTCAAATACATTAATTAAACATGACACTTGCAAGGACGGAGTAGGCTTTTTCTTGTACTAGCTCTCCATTGGGAACAGCATATTTCATGGTGAATTTTTCTTGATGAAGTGATAGCAGTGTGGAGCTATTTTAAAATATATTTCCCACTTTTCTACAGTGCTTATAATGATTGGAGACTAATGCAAATGTCACTCCCCATAAAACTGAAGTTTTAATGTGAGGAAATTAACTGATTCAGTTGTTGGTAATATAATTTTAAAAGTCTTTAAGTTGCTGATTCAAAAAATCTTCCATTAAAGAGTCTATTTAATATACATAGCTCTAATTTTCCTACATGAGATTTCTAAATTGTCTAAGCATACTCTCTAGAACATTTAGTATTTCACCTTCTTTGAACAAAAAAAAAAGACAAAAAAGAACATGTTTGTATAGGCTATGGTTACAATGTTTTGCTTTGCCTCTGTCAAAGTACTTATGTCTACTACACATAGTGTATAATAAAAGTGAACATTAATAGATATTTTTATGAGCTACACACATGTTGTGCCAAGTCCAACTCACAAGTTGTAAAATATTTTCACTGAACAGTTTTTTCTTTAGTAACACAGTATTCACAGTAGGGCACTAGTAGTAGTCAAAATGCCACAATGTAGTGAAATCTTGTTCCATAATCATTAAGAAGTTTGTAATTTCAGAAATCACACTGCGGTGAGAGACTCAGGTGCCTTCATGATGTTCTGTGTTGGTTCTGTGTAACATAATAGCATTTGTGCCATACAGCCTTTGAAAGATTGATTTTGTATGGTTGGGTATCATGCTATTTAGTGGCACTTTAGTTGTCAGACCTTATCTGAGAGAAGGAAGATAAATGAGAGAAATAAGCATGAATTATGACAGAAGAAAAGTCCACAGGAATACTTCCAACAGATGACATATTGTCCTCAGAACCTGTATTATACTACTAGGCTGGGTTTGCACACAAACCTGCATCTGTTTAATATCCAAAACATCTCAAGACTTTCTGGTGAGCGTACTGATTCTCCCTGGTAATCAATATACTGTTTAGAAATAACACCCTATCAAGGGCACCTGACTAACGGTACCAATTCATGGCTGTTAAGGAATGCGGATCCTTCTAAAATAGCTGGCAATCTGGGGTATCTGGAGGCCAAGAATGATGTTTAACAGAACACACTAACTTCTTATGGCTTTTCCTGTATTACAGGCATCTCTTAATTGTACAGGAAAAAAAACCTAATTATTAATAACTAATGATAAGAACTAATAAAGTAGTATATTAATTAATTTAATTCCATTTCCTATGGTAATATCTCCAGTTCATTTCTATTTGATTTACATGAAGTATAAATAGACCTTAAGGGCTGTATTAATTAAATAACATGAGAAACTCAAAAAAATTGGAAACAATGAAACTAAGTACTTTATAATTACCAGTCAGAAGTGACTTCATCTCACTCTTGTTCTAATTCATCTCATAATATTAGGTTTCCATACATTTGGGGCTAGGACACCAAAGTGATGGTTAGGCACATAAATTCAAAAATTGTATCCTCTATTCCTTACTCTCCTGTCATCTCACTTCTGAAGTATTTTGAGTCCTACCCAGAAAGTTCTGCACAACCTTTAGTTCCAATTCTGGGCAAGACCTAAAATTACTGAACACCTTGGTCCCTAATCTCCAACAAGATTTATAACTGGAGGATTCCCCTGGCTCCTCCACAGGCATGGTGTCATCAGGAGGATGGCCATGCTGTATTCCCTTCCCCAGCCCCTCTCATAGGTAGAATATTAGCAACTGGGATATCTTGTCTCAAATCTTTGCTTGGCCCAGGCAGGGAGAAAACCAAAACCAACTCCCACCTCATCTAAGCTAGTCTCTACCTACTGAGCTAAAAGGCAATACCAACTGTCACACTTCCAGCTTTTCTTTTAAAATACTATATTTTTTAATAATTAAATATATTTTTGGAGTGTAGTAAGTGAAACATCACCTAGTCTGTATTTTCACTGGGGCTGATGCCAGACAATTTGGCACCAAAACCATTGAAACAAGTCATGTGTAGGGCCAACCACAGAAACGTGGCTGCCTACAAGCTTTTCTAGTAGAAATTTAAGCGCCAGAGCTGGAGGAGAGTTTTTAAGGTACGCACTTTGGACTCAGTTGTCAAAATGGCATTTGAGATCTAAGCTGCTGTGCAAATCTTAACCCTAAAGCTCTAGTCTTAAACTGAATCCATTTTCCCATGTCACTGTAAATTCTTTAGGTTTACAAACAGCTAAGAAAGGAAGCAACTGAAATGTCAATATACTGAAGTCACATTTGTTCTCTTTAAGCCCATTGAACTTTGTTAAAAAAATCTCCCTGTGACAGAAGGAATTATCAGTCTCAATTAGCACTGCTTCTTTTCTCTTTTAAACCATCATGCCTCTGGATTTAGGTGTTTGCAATAGAGACACACAAAGGAAATTGCTCTTTTTAACTAATTCCTTTGCAGTGTGTTGTACAATTATTTCTCATGGAATAAGACAAGACTCCTAGCAGTTGCCATCTCAGGAATAAAGTAGTTCCATAATATTTCCTCTTGCTCTTCAGGAAGAAGCATCCACAACCAAATTTCTTAGGTTCTTCTTTCAAGATTTCTGAAAGTGCTTCATGTTACAATCTGCATCAACCTTGTTAGGTGACTCAAAATGCTTCTGAAAATAAAAAGTGTGTCTGTAGTCCCAGCTGAATTCAACTTATATGAAATACAAGTAATCTGTTAGAATATTGACATATTTTAAGGGGAAAAAAATCTAATAGTATTATGTTTAATTTGTTTTATGTCAGCCTTGGAGAGGAAACAAGTTAGCATTAAGAGAAAGTATTAACGACCGGTGACTTCATAGTATTTTTAAAGATTGGGTAAGGATGTTTACGCCTGAGAAAAATTTTTGCAGAGTTAATGATGGTTTTGACTGAAAGTGTACAGCCACACTTCAATAAGCATATGGTGCCATATTTCTAGAAGAAGCATGATGCAGATACCATCCTGTAGGACTGTGACTGTGTCTATAACATTAAAAAATGCAGACCTGTAACCATTCTGTGTCCCTAAGATTTAAAGGCATGGCACAGCTCACATCCACACGACCAATTTTTTTTTTCCCTTATGCAGAAATAGAATGGCGGGAAGAGTGCATGGGACATGCCACTCCCTGAACTGTAGGCTGGCACTGTCTGAGACTCCTTGCATTGGCACAGCCCAGAGCTGAACCAAGAACCACACCAACAGCTGGACAATACATATGGCCTTGGGCAGCTTCACAAGGGCCACCTCAGTGCCCTGTTTTTCTCACTAGTATAGGAGTCACTCTAAGGCAAATTTTGTCCTGAAGCTGTGCAAAAGTAATTCCCTTTTTATTTGGAAGACTGGCCACAATATATTTAAAACCTGAACTTCTTAATCGAGACACAGACACAGCACTATTGTCTTCTAGGGACATATTAATATCTAATAGATGAAGATGGAAGCACACTTTGGTGCCTCTGTTCCTTCAGTCTACAGACAAAACATCATCATAAAGAAAATTCTTATAGCCATGCAGTCCTTAAACCTTACCAGACTCATGTACTGATTTTGATTGAGTCACCAGACTTTGCACCATTCATTTACATGTATTTTTTTTCAGTGAAAAGGGTTTGCAAAATGAAATATTCAATTCTCAGCCTTTTGTGCATTAAGGTCTCAGTGAAGTATTAAACAAAACTATGAAGTTACTCTTTTTAGTTTTAATTTTAGACTGAAGTTGACTTTGCCAGTTCTCACTCAGTTAAGCAAATTCTCTTAGACAAATCTCATAGAGCTCAACACAGAGCTGGTGTGGTTCACATTTTCAAAGTTAGGTCTATAGTGAAACAATCTCTTTTAAATTTTACAAACATAATAGAGATTCTTGCACACTTACTGTCTTCCCTAAAACAGCCTGTTAGATTGTGTTCTCACATTAGTATCTCTTTCTTCACATGGATTTTTTTTTTTTTTGGAAAGTGTTTAACCAAAAGAAAGTGGGAATTTAGTCTCTAGAAAAGGAAGACAATTTTGTGAAGAAGATGGGAGTTTTATGCAACCTCTTGTTTATTGGTAGTAAATAAGCAGAAGGACTTCAGTGATAAAAGAAAGAACTTCCACACATTTTGCTAGTGAAAATAACAAGGATAATGAGGGTTTGTATTTTGATTTATACATTGGTCCACACTTTGCCTTTTTCCAGATGTACCTCCTCACATTGTTATAATGGATCTTTTGACTACTATGGTTAAAATAGTCCAATCATCAAACCCACAACATATATCTGAGTGCAATTACAAAGTATGGCAAATTCTAGTGATTTTTCTACCATATAGTTATATTCAGCACAACCTTGACCAGCAACAGCTACGTGTTTGCACTGTTCCCTTCCAAGTTATTTATGGCAAAAGTGGTATGAGAGGACTACAAGCTGCCAAAGTCATGACTTCTTCATTCATGTACTGCCCAGTCATTTTTGAGCTTGTCTTTCAAAATTTGTGGAATACCTGGAGAGGGTAATTGTCCAGGCATTTGTTTGAAGATGTGCAGGGGAAGGGAGAAGTCTGTGACAACTGAGCCATCTGATCAAAGGTTAGAGATGTGCATGTTCCAGTAATGTGAGAGTTTAAATTAAGCATATGAATTAAGAGCCCTGATTAGGTTGCTGGGCTATTACATACAGTTCATACAAAGAGTTGCCACTAAAAGCAGTATGTAACTAAGCAGATATTCAGTCAGGATCAGGTTTTGTGTACACTAAGGTGAGGTGAATACCCTGGTGTGTCATAACTTGTGACTGCCTTCATCATGACCTGAGGCAACATTTTCACACATCTTGGAGATTCCTAGTGTATTAGAATTGGGCCCTTGGGTCCCTTCAGCTCAGTGGCACGTTGGTCTTTTACTTGAATGAATAAAGAATTTCACCCACTGTAGAGGTGATAATTTTTCCAGTCACTCTAATATGTTTTTTCTCTGGAAGCAGGTAAGTGTTTCTGGGTGTATTAATTTTTGCGTCTTACTTTGAAGAGATATTTGGGTGGCATAAGTGGAAGAAAAAAAATTTTCAACTATCTTTGTGATGGGTTCTTATTTATTTTCCACTGGTACTCAATGCTTATATTTTATTGGTATATTAACATCACTATATGCAAATTTTAAGCAAGACACTGGGATATCTACCGAAAGTGAATTTCAGCTTGTACTATTGGCAATCTGTTATGTGTTGGCTAGTTACATCAGTCATATGTTACTGTTTATGTTAAGTCATATAGTTCTCTTGAAATCAGGGAATGTAAAACTGGACTGCATGACTATCAACAGGCAAACAGTAATTTACTGTAGATACTTCTGGCTATTTTTGAATAACCAGCATATTCAAACATATTGCAAAATAGATGTGCAATTTGCAAACAGGAGTGAAAGAGTAATGATGAAAATAAAATGTTCAACAGGTTCTATACTAAGTGGCAAGAGGTTTCAAAAACTTGTTCATGGCATTAACTGGGAATACTCTTTAATTGTGGTGGTTTGCTAATAAATCTTGATACTCTGTTGTTATTATTTGTGTTTACCTCAGAAATTAGGCCTAAGCAGAAGCAAAGAAGGAATAAAATTCAGAATGTAGGAACCATGTTAACTTCAATGATGTTTATGTCTTAAATAATTATTCGTAATAAGGTTAATATCTTAAATGACTATATTAATATTTATTCTACATACACAATTTCAGAGATGTTAGATCATGTCTAGAATATTATGCTTCTAAAACATTACTGTACTGGCACTACTCTATCATACAGAGTATATTCTTATTAATATTTCATATTGATATATTGCAGTTTATTGTAATTTAATTTTGTAGAAATGGTTACTCTTACTAAAAATCTCTCTCATTTGGAATTGCTTCCTTCAAGTAACATAATTACTGTGCAGCACAAGGTTTTATACTCTTAAAATTAATTTGAAAAACTTGAAATTCCCCAAAAAAGTGCTCAGAAGTATGTTCTTAATTAAGAGATAATGTCAGTGGCAACAAAAGTTGTCTTAGGTTAATGATCTCCAGCTGCCACGTTAATGCTGAGGCAGAGCCAAGACATTCATTTTCAAAGTTGGAAACATTGATTTTATGACAGGGCTCTATTATGATGACTTCATTCCTATTATGTCAGGAAATTGATGAAGAGTTAACCATTTTATCAGATTAATTGCGGTGCAAGAGAGTGACAGATGTTCAGTGTGTAATAGTATTCATTTGCATTATCCTAAAATGACCTTATTTATCCAATCAGGTGCTAGATTAAATTTTAAAGTAAGTCACACCATTTGCAAATGGGACTCTGTATCGTAATGGTAAGTGAAAGAAAAATGATTGTGGAATGAGAGATGACAATGGTGGTCATCTCTTTCTTATTATAAAGGCATTCGGCCTTATCGCTGCAGTATAAAAGGAATGTTTTAAGGTTAGGATTCATTTTATGTGTAATGTATAATTTACATATCTAACTTCCACAACATTCATCTGCACTGAATGTATCAATTTCCTATGCATCAATGGAGCAGTCAAAATATCAGTATGATGATTAGAGAAATAGATTATCTTAGATGACTGGTTGGCTTAAACCATTAACTTCCACAGCATAACATTACACAGTCAACAAATAGTTTAATGTTGCGATGTGTTCTAGAGCTTACCAATATGATATTGCAAACTGGAAGCTGAGGTTATTCAGAAAGGCAAAATATACATAAACTAATTCACTTTTCTTCTGCATTATTGTCCCTCTCACTTCAGTGAAAGGAGCATTATTTTTTAGTGAAGTAGATAGGAGAATTTACCCAGGTCCAATTCTTAAGCTTTTAAGTTTTACTAAGATTAAATCTTCATTGTTTTCTTTGAAGCCACAACACCCAGGTGCCTGAAAAATAGGAGATTCTTGTTTAGCATCCCACTGTTGCCAAAGGAGAAAGACTGGCTCCACAAGAGCCCAAATAAGAAGAGAAAACTAGTACAAGTGCTCTGCATCTTACTCAGAAGTAGTCTTTTTCTACCTATAGACTACTGAGAAAGCTTAGAGTGTGTCTTCTTAAATGAAGCAGCTAAAATAGGATCACTTGAGGCTTGGTTTTCACATACTTTGATTTTAAAGTTTTTGTCTTCACACGGCCACTTCCCTGTAGGAGCTTCAGCTCCGACAGTGAAATTATGAATTGACAGCACTCCTGGTAGTCCACACCAAGTTCTAACTTCAGAGATGATGATGTTCAGTAAACTTTTATAAAGTAAGTATAGCTGTTGCAATTTTTTTTTTTTGCCCTTTTAATCCCTCAGGGGGAAGAGGTAATCTAATACACTGAAATTTTAAAATCACATTACATTTTCAGAAGCATGTTTCTATTTCCTTAAGACATTTTCACTGAGATGTTAAATTCACTGTGAAGTTTAACATTTAGCCACTTGTTCTACATAACAAATGGAGATGGAAGTGGCCATCAGGTCCCCAGAAACAGCATATTTGGGAAAGTACATTTTGAGTTCCTCTTTTAAGTAGACTAAGAAAGTAATCAATCTCTTTCTTCTTGGGTCAGTTAAAGCTATGGATTTTATGAAGTTGCAAGAGAGTATTTTCCTGGTTTGTATGAGCATGTCTTATATCAATGTTTATCTTTATGGACTCTTTTAGTTACAATTTCTCCAATGCAAGTTTCACTTGAGAAACTGTTAAAGCAGTTAATGCCATGTGGGTGCCTGGTATTATCCCTGCAGTTTGAACCTTAGGTTTCCCATAGCAGAGTCTCAGGCATCAAAATAACAAAAAAAAAACCAACTTGCTCAAATCATACAGCCAGTAAAACTGCTCAGGCTGCATGGCTCCAGAGAAGGACCTCGAACAAGAAAAGTCTGGGCAATTATACCTTTACAGTCTCTGCACCCACCCCTCAAGTGCTCTTCATGCGCCTTTCACGCACCTTTTGGTCCAATGGTGTTTTCTGGTCTGAGGCCTATCTAACACGTTATTGGGTTCTTTCTCTGTCTCCAGGCAGACCATTAATTGTCCTTGTCTTGTCAAGGTGCAGATGCTGCTAATGGTTGTAGCCTCCTTATCTTCTAGTCTGTGTTTCTTCATCAGAGTGTGGGAAACTGAAAAAGTCCCAGACTTAGGATAATGTAATGGTTTTGGCTTCTACTAAGGAAAGGAAATGATTGATTTCCAAAAGAGAAAGCAAAAATAAAGCATGCAAAGTACAAATAAAAAGCAGGATAAGAACACCAGAAAAAGGTTAGATAAGGGTTTTTAAACACCTTGCTTTTTGGAAGAAAAATTTATATAAAGTAACTTAATAATGCAGAAAAAAAACACAACAAAACAACACTTAGACTGATAACATCAAAGCCATAGAAACAAATTGAAACTAGTTTAAAACTTTCTGTGCTATTCCTATGCTTTTTGGTATTATTTGAATGCAGTTAAAAGTAAACAGTATGAAACCCTGCTTCCATAGATCTCAAGCAGAGTTTAGCCACTAAGTTCTATAAAGCCTGAATTTAAAGATTGGTCACAAGGCAAATGTGCTTTGTTGGAAACAAAAGTGTTCCACAACTCAAATATCAAAGAGGAAAAAATTGCAAGCTGTAGGCTCTCATCTCCTTCCAAATTTAGGGATCCCTGCATCTAAAAGCCAAGGTGAGCCCTCCATATTCTCCCAACAGCAAGCATGGAGGCAGGCTCTGGATGCACCAGGCCATCTGAAAGGCCTTTTGTTGCACAAGTCTCCTGCTGTTTCCCCTCTGTTTACCCATCCTTTCGCTGTGGACAGCTGTGGGACACTTGTAACCTGCTGTCTTTTACTCCACCTTGTCCCCCAGATGTTGCTATAAGGTGGACTTTGCCTCACTTACCGCCTTTGTCTCTACACATCACTAGTGTAATGTAGTATCTATACTAGCTGTAATGTCACGGTTACTGAACTTATGCTTTAAGGTCACTGGAGAGGAACAGGCATTTGCAGGTTACGAGATATCTCCCTAGATGTTGATGTCTGCATTATGAATCATGCCTCCATGACTCTAAAAGATGTCTGCAAAAGACAAGAAAAAACTACATGGACAGCTGCAATTAGTCAGATAAATCCTGCTCCCTCCAGCAATAAATGTAGTCCTCACAGAGCATTCTCGACTTTCAGATTCATTTAGTGTTATTTCGGTAAGGTAAGGATTACACAAACCTGCTTTTGTAATCCTTAACTTAAAAAAAATTACATTAACTACAGTCTATATTTCTCAAGGTTAAAGCAGGGGCATTTAAATATTCTCTGTTTCTATTTGATATAGTAATCTGGAGTTTCGCAGTGATTTGATCACAGGAAAATTTTGCAGTCCCTACAAGAAAAGCAGTTCTTTCTAAAAAGCTCAAATAAACCCGATGTAGATGTTGAGACTACTGTGAAAATGGGCACTGTGCTATGTAATCCAGATCTAAAGAAAAAAACACTGCTAGAATAAAGGGAAAGATTAAGGTGAAAAAAATGCTATGCATTAGGTTTAAATTAATTTTTCATAGCACATGATTAGACTTGAATATCTGATCTTCTTCTATTAGGAAAATGAGGATGTGATTGATGGAAGGCGGACATTTTAATATACACCCCCCCAGATCTTGGCAAGATACTTCTCTGGGTTCTCAGAATTATCTTCTTCCCCAAAGCATATTCATAAATCATTCAATGTTGATACAAAATTGGCTGATTTCCACAGAAATTCTTGTTTCTAGGGCTCTGGAATGATGCTGTAGGATGTTTTATTACATAAAACTTGTAACAGATTAATCAATCTGAAGAATTTAGGTCTTCTTCATTTTAAAAGTAACACTAAAATGCTTGCTAACTTTTCCATAGACAGTTGAAATTATTAAATATTCAAATGTTTCAAAGTGTGGTATGCTTATCACAAAGCTTTGTCAACTTATCAGTTAAACTTCAAGGAGTTGATATGAAATAAATTGCTGAAAATCAGTTACACTGTAATTTCTGGGTACACTAGGAGAATCATAGTAGAAAGAAAAATCAGAAAAAATTGAAGAAAATCTCTCTTATTATTGTGAAAGTACCAGTGCTTTAAATAGTTTTGGGGTTTTTTCTTTAATGGAAAAGAAGTCCTTGATTTTTAATTGTCTATTCCTTTTCCAGAGTTTTGTTAATTCCTTACATGTTAGCATTGCACCTCTCTCCCTAGATAGATAGTTTCTGGATGAAGACCTAGTGAACATTGTCCACCAGGGTTGATGCCATCCCCTTACCTCTCTCCAGCAGTGCCTTTTCTTTCTGTTTCAGTTGTGTCTCTTTCCTGGCTGCTGCAAGATCTCATAGAGCAGTTTTAAATTGGTAGCATACTGTTAACTGAAGAGTATAGCGAATTAGTGTAAATTACAGGGTTTTGTACAATGTACACTACAAAGCTCTTAGTAAACTATCTGTGGAGTTCTAAGAAAATAAACTGAATTCCACAGTTCTACCACAAAATGCACTATTGAGATCAAGGGGAATTGTACCCTGGAGCAGGAAGAAACATCACAGACTAAACTCTATTCTCTTATACAGCCAATACAATATTACTAATGTCAAAGTGATTTTCAGAGGGAGTTCAAAAACCTGAATTTGTTAATAAGTTAATAAGGAATAAGGGGAGGAACTACCAACTGGATAAGTGGGGAACATGTTATTGGAAGAAAAACAAGTGCAGTGCAAAAAAAAAAAAGCAAAGGAAAATACGAAAAAAAAAAAAAAGGATGACTAGAAAAAAAAAAAAAAAAAAAGGTAAGAGGTGGGAGGTAAGAGAAAGGGAAAAGAAAGTGGGCAACAAAACCAGACGGGGAAGATGCATCCTATCAACAAGGACATTTTTTATTTCTCCAGAGTAATTGTATCTGGATATACCTCAGTCTTGAATCATATATAACATTTCTTTACCTTAGACCTCTCTGCTGTTTAATTATATTCTCAGTAATATCTCTTCATAGGATTATGAGCTAGTAGAGATGGTCCTCTACTTGCAGCACAGCTCAAGCCACTGTCAGTATCAGGTGTCAGAAAAATTATATTTCTGCTTTCCAAAAAGACTTTTCAACTACTTCTCCAAAATTATAAAGAGTTGCCCAATCTGTTGAGAGGCCATCCTCGCTGGGAGAGGCCATCCCTGCTTTTACCATCCAAACTCAGAGGAAGTTTAGCCACTGAGATAGTTCATATGCATGGAATGGGATACCATAACAAGTAATTTTCAAAGGGCTGTAGAAATATAATCCAGTTTGTTTGGTTCACTTCCTTGCGAACAGAAAAGACCAAGACTGAGTAATCCATACTGTTCTCAATGACTTTGGTAAAACCTTTGTGTGCTATTGTACTTACAGATATTCTGTATGTGTTGTTATGTCATAACAAAAATAACTTTTCAAAGGTATTAAAGTTTTATTTTTACTATGTCTATTTTTGTATTGTTACACTTGCAAAGCGAGGTTCAGACCTACTGTGAAGCACCTGTGGGCATTCTTAGAACCTTTAAAAATTGCCTAGAGAGCTCTTATACGCATAAAGATGCAGCTGTTATTAAAAAAAAATAAAGTTAAAATAAATCCTACTTCAAACTTTTTCTATCTGAAATCTGTCACGATTCCTATGCTGGGTCTTATTAGGGAGCTTATCTTCCTTACACAGAAATTGCTAAATACACTTTCCTGTGTTTTAGGTAAGAAACAATGATTCACATAAATCAAGAAAACCTAAAATCCAGCCAGTCATCATCTATCTGTGAGGCTACAGGTATTGTGAATGGGATCAGTTGTCTGTGTCTGAGCTGCTCACCTAGACTCTTGCAATAGCCAAAGGAGAGAAACAGGTATCTTTCAAGCATGATACTTCTCATCCTAAAGAGATGATATTTCTCCTCTAAAAGAGATAAGACAAATTGTATCTTAAGGGTGTCTTTTTCTCTTCCTTGACTATAAAAAGAGGCTGCCGTGGCTAGTTCTGATGCAGACACCTACACTGTGGATGTTTTAATCCAGGTGCAGTGAATCTTCTTATGTATCAGTATCTGGACTATAAATTTTATTATAGAATTATCACACTAGCACCAACAGGAGCTAACTTGGAGCCCCACTGTACTGCTGCACAAAGAAACAATAGAAAAAACTCCCTGACCGAGAGAAGAGATGAGAAAGAGAAATAGAGGTAATATTCTCATTTTACAGGTAGGTGACTAAGAGGCAGAGTAAAGGCAGAGTAACTAAACTCTTCTCAGTTAAGAGCTCCATTTAAGTAGCTGCGTAGTATTTATTCAGTGCAGTGTGGCCCCCTGAATGTTATTCTTAGGTGTTAGTGTGCTACTGATTGAAGCAATGATATTTAGCAAAGGCCCAGCCAGAATATGCAAAAGACCCAGTGACTGAACCCTTCCCTCCTAAGCCTTCATCCAGTGGTTAATCGCAAATTTATTAGTCATATTTTATCTTTCTAAGGTCTTTTTTATGACTACAACTGATAGATTTCTAAGTGCTTTACTGATTCCTACAACAAATCATGCATTCATTTTGCAAACAAAACCTCAGCAAATGTGGATGAAGACCAATGTGTAAAAGTGTAGTCTGGGAAAAGAAAAATCGGTCCTGATATTTTTCATAATGGAAGAGGGTTTTGTTAGCCCACTTTTCAGTTCACCAATCTTACCAAGATTTATAGATTCTTTACTTGGCATTTAATTTAAATCAAAATTAATTCCATTGTCCAAAAAGCACTCTGTCTGCATTCAAAAGCAAGAACAGTTATTTTAAAAGAATATTTGCAAATAATTCAACATGTTAATATTTTATATTAACTGAATAACAGAAAAGAAGGAGCAGTTTCAGCTCTGGAATTACATTCTGCAATTATGTCATGAATTATCTTTAATTGTTCTGTCTAAAATCTGTCTATCTTATTTTCTCATTATTCCATCCCCCTCTTTATAAGCATATCCAACCACTAACAGTATTCTCTTTCTTTGAAAATAGTCTAATTTTACAGACCACATCATTTCCTGATGTAATATATTAATAACATTCTTAAAGTTTTCAACTGCAGGTCTGCATAATCCTTTTTAAAACATCTCAGATGTAAACAGTTAATTATTTTGAAAACAATTCTATATGTAGCAGGTACAAAATGTTGTCAGCTTGCTCTATAAGAGGACTACTTTTAATTGATATCTTTTTCCCTCTCCCTCCTCTTTCCCCAGTTAGGTGTTGGTATGGCATCCTTACTAAAAAAGAAGCAGAGCATTTGGTTAAGAGAGTATGATTGTCTCTCCTGAATGCTGTTGCCTCACCCTTCTGAAAGGCTGACCCTAAATAAACAGGGAATGAAGGGGACCCAAAACTGGAAAAGAAGCAAGTCACAAATAGTGAACTGTGGAGTTTTTTCCCTTAACTGATTTGGATGTAGTTGAGCTGATGGTGAGAAAGAGGCTGGGATGGAGAAAGTCAGAGAAGGAAGGTCAGGAACACTTTTCACAAGCTCAAGACAATGTGCCCAGTTGTAAAACACTGTGCCACAGGAACTCAAATCCCTTTTTCTTTAGAGAAAGAAATTATATATCTGGAGGGGAAATTTATACCACTTTTTCTTTTTAACTAATGCATCAGGTTTCTTTGCCACACTCACATTAATTTCCCATTATAGTGTTTTTGCATTAAAAGGAGTAGTGTCATAGCAGCTTCTCTTGGGGAGCAACAAATAGCAAAAGACACCTTGTGTGAGTGAGCAGAAGCACAGGCCAACAAAACACTATGAGGTACTTTCTGAAAAAATACTGCAAGTATTACCATTTTTAAAAAGGCAAATCCTGACCTATCTTTGTGTTCAAAGCCAGTTACAGGGAATACACATTACTTTAGTAGGCAGATGTTTTCAGTCTTAATCAGATTTTGCTGATTTGATGCAATCTCTTCAGTGAAAGTCTACAGATTTAAAATCTGAAACTGAGATGCTTAAAACCTCTGTCCAGTTACTTGCCAGAAGAGTGACTGAAGACTTACTTTTCCAGATGTTGCTTTTGTTTGTTGAATATCAGAAAAATAATTTTGTAGTTTTCTATCTTACATATTTGGGGTTTGTAGAAATTCTAAGAACACAATTTAATAGAGTATTGATCCATTGAAAAGATGTTGCAATTAATTTTAGCAGCAAAATATGTTAAAGTATTTTTTGCATTCATTTGTTCATTACATGTATTTCTTTATAAAAGGTACTACCCTCAAGTTTGACAAACACTAGATTTGCAAATGATCCAAATAAATGTTTGAAAATTGTAGATATAAATTAAAAAAAATACAGTATTTGGCTTAGTAAGAAATATCTGACTAGTGAATGAGAGAGGAGATGATATGTTTTAAAATCAGGTTGTGAATGGAGAAGGGGCAGTAAACAAATTTTTTGTTATGGTGATTTTAAATCTGTATGGTTTCGAAATGATTCTTTTTTCTGTTTCTGAGTTGTCATATGTTCAGTAGTAATGTATACATAGGATCATCCATTCAAGAATCTTAAATATTCTACAGATTAATTAATGTCACATCTTAACACCACCAAAATGGAATTTCTGAACAGGAAAACAGAAATCTAGTAAACTGGAAACATTTCATTTGATTCAACACAGGAATAGAACTCAGAATCCTGTATGTGAACTGTCCTGGTTTTAAACAGCCCTATAAAGAGAAACATTTTCTTTTTCCTTCTGTTTTCCTTACTGAGTTCTGGAAGTTGACTGTTTTTAAATATTTCAAGTGCTAGTAACTTCTGTACAGACAATTTTTCTGCCTCATTTTATGATTTGCTTAGTTCATCGGCATGAAAATTAACTACAGAGAAAAATGGATTTTGTTTAGGAGATTGGACTTTGTTTAGCAAAATACAAATTTGTACTGCATCTCTTCTTTCCATGTTCTGTATAATAGTACATTTCCAAAGGATTTTGTATGTGGTATACAGTTCCATACTTCAGAAGACAGGCACATAAACAATAGATAATTGTTTTCCTAATGAATATGATAGGTATGGAAATCCCTCGCATTTGCTGTTTATGTGTCACTAGGGCTGCTAGAAAACCTGTCACAGCATAGCTCAGTCCCAGTTTCAGTGGTACCATTATTTTTCTAGTTCTGGATTCTCAAAACACCTTTGTAGCACTGGAGCGTAAAAGAAATGCTAACTGCACTCTTGCTTTATGATGAGCCAGCACACACAGCTTGTCACATAGTCATGAATCTGGTGCCTGGTACAACACTTTCTAATTTGCAGTAATTAATTTTTTTCACTTAAATTCAGTTACATTATAGCTACATCCCTGCTGCTGTCACTGTTTCCTTCTATTGCTTCCTTTTTTCACATTTGTCATAATGATAGTCAAGGAACCTTTTGCAGACTTCTGTTTTGGGCCCTTTGTGATAAGGACAATTTAACATGCTGCTCAACATTATGTAAAATCTCTTGCTCCAGTATTTCGACTCCTAAGAAAGTATCTTTATGCAAAACAAATGTCTGCTTTAGCTCTGTGAAAAAAACCAAAACAATGAATAAACCACTAAGAAATAAAAAAAATTGTGGTATATATTTAGGACTTTTCTCCCAGCAAAGCATAACAAAACCCAAGCTGCATGCTGTTATTAGGTTTTTGAAGGACAGTTTTTGTCTTGTCCTTGCTCAAATAACAGCCTTTCACCACTGAAAACCACAGCAGCCAGTCTGTAAGCAAGAGCTTAATAATGTGTATTGTGCTGTGATTTCTAACCTGCCATGATCTAAACTAGTTTTAAGAACATATCTATGTAAATTACAATAGCAGTCCTGGGAATGTTTTTGTCTTTGTGTGCATGCTGTTAAAATGTTTTAATTGGTTTCAGAAATCTGTTGACATAAAATAATTCAATTCATTATGCTGCCTCTAACAATAAATTCTAAATTACCTTATATCTTCACTATAGTTAAGCACAGTATATTATACAGTGAATATCTGGAGTACTTATTTTACATCTTACTATGCAAAAGCTTTGTATTACAGGCACACACACATTGTGCACCTTAGAGAGTTTCATGTATTATGAATGATTCAAGAACAGTAAATACATGTTGTGTGTTGAAATACTGAGCAATTTGTGGAAAACTGCAAAATATAAATTAAAACCTATAATGAAAGCTCCAGTCTGACTGGCACTTTCTGCTCCAGTCAAACTGTAGCATACTTTAAACAGAAAAGTGGTGCAATGCATTCCGTTGAATTTCCATTAGATCTCTCTGCAGTTGCTGGGAGCTTCACCTGGTAGGTAAGTTCCTGGACAGCACCTGCTGTAGTGTCCCTAGTTAACAGCTTTCAAGAGAAGCCCAGATACAAAAGATTTTAATTTGTACTGCACGTATGTGGTAAAAGTAGCACTGGGACTTCCCTAGGCTATAAATGTAACTGGAAGATGGCTAAGGATGGCAGAGCATCCGTAAAATTTGCCTCTCTGATCTCAAAGTGCTGGGATGTGTCGTGATGTTAGCTGAACTAGTACTAAAAAGGAACCTTTCAGATTTTCAGTACACCTAAATAGAACTCATTCACTTTAAAATTAATAATACCGGGCAAAATATTGTTAAGAAAATGCAAATCCACTTAAGATCTAAGATTATTTTGGCATTTTTTTGAGGTTGGATATTTGTCTTTGAGTGGAATCTGTTGCTAAGGACTTCTTATTTTTGAAGCAAAAATGGGAAAGCTTTTGAAAACATGAAAACATAATTCTTCAAAAACATGCTTGTTTTCCCAGCAAATAAGAAAATATGATCCACTCTCTCCTTCCACCAGCCAAAAGGCTGCTGCCATTTTAACATGGTGCTGCCATGTTGGTGGTTGGTCTGTGTGTGGGGTGGGCAGCCTGACACCACCCTCCCGGGGACAGAGCAGGGTGGCGAAGTCACTCTAAGCACAGTCACAGCTCAGCTGAGCTGAGACCCTAGACCTTGGGAATGGAGGAAGAACCCCAGTCAGCTCCAGAGTGATCTCTTTCAGGACCTGCTCGGCCATCCATTTCAGGAAGGCAGGTTCCAAGAGTGAATTGAATGGAGGCAGCTACCAGCACTACAAAACAGTCGGTCTGGGATCCATGGATGAAGAGAAGGTGGCCGGGCTCAGGGCTCACCTGCTCCAGTCTGTGACCAGCCACGACATCCGTGCCGAGTCCTGTGGCTGATTGCAGGGGACACAGCAGTCTGGAGCTTGTAGAGCCACAAAATGAGCTCAGAGGTTTAATGTATAGTGTATATGTAGCTGGCAACTTACTTTTAAAGAAAATTATGGGGATCTGTGTTTCAAAATAGGTAGAGAAGTCTTGTGCATTGAGGGATGAGGTATGAAGAAGACACTCTGTGAGGATGAGCACTGCTAGCAAATTAAGCCTCTATAATTTCCATCCTAAATTGAACATAACATCTTTTTTTAATAGCTTGAGCATGTGAAGTCTGAGGGATGGGTGCAGGGAGTCTGGTGTGTCACCTGAAGATAGCTGATATGCTCTGAAGGTCCTCATGAAGGCTGAATGGTTCCGTGAGACAATTTTTGACACTTCAGGATCTTCAGATTCCTTTTACAGTTATTAAAATATTCTGAAGTATGCTGTATTTAGAGGAACGGAGGCTGTTTCAAAGGGACTAATTATCAAATATGCTGTTTTCCCTGAAGCCTGTTTCAGTTCATGATGCTCTTCAGGGACCAGGAGAACCTACATGTGAGGTTTAAATATAACTGCAGCCACGTTCTTCAGGTTCTTCATTGGGGAGTGGATGGAACTGCTTCAGATAGGCAGGTGTATTCTCTTAGGACCAAACAGAGTATTTGAAGGGGAATAAGTACTGCTGCTGTCCTCTAAATGTGTCACAGTCCTCTTTCTTCTGTTTTTAGGCTTTTTTAATTTTTTAATTTTAATTTTTAATTATTTAATTGTATCAAAACTTGTGGAAAGGCTTTATAGAAGAAGTATTCTTTGTCAATTTTTATTTTGATAACTAAGACTGTAAATTTCAGGAAAATTAAAATATTTTTTTACACTTATTCACACCACCTTACTGGAAACTCAGTGAGTTTAGGCAGCCTTGGAATTGGGGTTACACAGATGCAGGGCAAGCAGTGACTCCAGTATGTCCTTTCACTAGCCATAACGAAACCTGAAGAGATGAGGAAAGAGGAAAGCATAATGTTGATGGACCTGACTTCATAATTTTCTTCAAGTTACTCTAGGCGATTAATGGATTCTCAGTTTCCAGATTAAGGCAGAATTTAACTATGTAAGATATATCAGTTTAAAATATCTTAATGGGTGAAGTAGGAGTGTGATTTCTAGCTCTGTGAAGAAGAGGAAGGAGAAATTAAATCACTTATGTTGCTTTCAGCAAGCTATTCTAATCCAGCTCTTTGCTGTGCCTCAAAATCTCTAACTATCATGTTCAAAATTATAGGAGGCAATTAGGAAATTAATATCAAAAAGAACCATGTGCTGAAGTCTTGTTATTTGGGTATTGAGAACACAGCTTCATAATTAAATACTGCATTATCTATGCAGTGTCCATCCTGCTAAGGGTAACACCTCAGAACAGATTCTAGCAAATGTATAATACAAAAATTCAAATGAATTCTGAAAAGACAACATAAATTCTTCTCTGTTTTTTTTTTCATTTTTTTTTACTCTAATACTGAAGACAGCTACATATTATTTTGTGATTTTAAGTTTTATAGTAAAAAAAAGAAATGCAAAATGCATCTCAAACTATGAAGTAATTTGGTTTTAATATTAACAATGTAAACAAATGAGTTGATTCTTTTGAATATAAGGTGAAAAGAGTTTAGATCATAAGAACGTTATGATAAAACTTGAATGCAAAAAGACTTAAGGTGAGGCTATGAAGTGTTTTATTCTTGTTTTGAAGGCCTAGAATGGATCATACTTTGGACTTCTTACTCTTCGTAACTGCTCTGTCTGCTGGTAGGACAGTGCTCTCATTTCAGCTAGAATATTTCATACTCATTGTTCAGTTCAAAACAATAAAAGTCCTTACAAAAATATTTCATTTTAAGGAATAATACAGTAAAAATGAAAAGATCTATTCACAACTACTAGGAAACTATTTAAATTGAAGGCAAATTTTGCTACATTTAGGATACTCAGTACAATCCTGGTCTTCCTGTAGTGGGAGTAAATTAGAAAATTCACTGCCAGTGAAGCTACACAAGTTTATAACTGTTATAAGTTGTTTCAAGATTAGGCTTATTATGATGAACACTAACACATTAAAGTTAATGATGACATTTCATTTGACATTTGGTGGTTTATAGTGTCTCATTCAGGCTTTTCCAGATAGGCTGTAACAATAGATGTGGTAAAGGGTAAAGAAGACTCCAGAAATAGTGATACTTGAAAAGGTCATCATGATTTCTCTATGTACTGAAGAACATTCGTTTAAATGAAATGCACTTGTTAAAAAATGTCCTTTGTATATTGGCACATGCATAATTTCTGATATACTGTTTAGGTCATCCTTTTCAGTGGGGTGAACATTTGGGTTTTCCTCTCTAAACTGAGAAGTACCATCATAGTGGCAGTCTTTCTGCTTACATCTTTCTGTCTTCACATAGTCAATCATTTTCAACACTGTCTCATTAAGTCCACCCTAAAATTTGAAAAAAAAAGCATTCTTTCCTTCTTTTTTTTTTTTTTAAAGCTGCTTTCAAAGACATCAAGCAAGGGAATTCTTGCTTGAAAACCATATAGATAATGTTTAAATCTTGGTGTATTCTGAGCCTGAACAAGTTCTTATGTTTTGAGTGCATGTAAGCTAGTGTGGATACAAATCAGTAGTCCATGTCCTCTTTCTTGTTGTATATCCAGAGATGTGACTGGCATATGACAAAATTTTTTCCTGACACACGACAGGAGTTTTTCTGGATGTGACAGCATGAGGTTTTGTGATAAAAATTCTATTTCCATGTTTTTTATGTGAGGGGAGGGAAAGAAAAAAAAAGAAAGATAAATTGTAGAGCATCAGAACAGCCCATCCAGCCCAAGCATGATAGAGTATATTCCTTAACTATTTCAGAAAGTGCCCTGGATTAATTTTTCTCAAGGGAAGGATGTAGCCTGCAGGACACAGGATGGGTAAACCTGAATTAATCTACAGTGTTATCGCTGAAGTAATTTTCAGATGACATCTATGGTTCTTCTGAGGGATGAATGTATGTCTCTCCTTCTCTTCAGAGAAGCCCACCCTGCAGCCAGAAATGCAAGAATCACAGCTTGGAAAGCAACCAAGTCTCTGACTCCATATTTACATAAACTCAATTCATATTTCCAAAAGAATGTCTCTTATTAAGTGATAAATATACATGCTCAGCCACAGGATGCAGAAATCCCCTCTTCCAATTGAAAATCAGGCTCACATTTCCCTGACCAGGTTTCAGTGTAACCTTGCATTTCTTTTGCTTAGTTTTTCATCTCTCCTGTTGATCGCTTAAGTCTTTCTATGAAAGCTGCTGATCAGAATGCAGTGATTAGTTACCAAACTTTAGCACATGACTTGCTGTTGCCTTAGGTTCCATACTTCAGTCTGTAAAAGTAAAATGTGAAATTATTTCTCATTAATTAGACCAGGAGTAGGAAAGTTCTTAATCTGTTTAAGAAGAGGAAAAAACACCATGACTTTTCAGTTTGTGAAAAGGACTTGTTTCAGGCAGACAGTTTGAACTGGAAAGGGTCACGTGTATATTATTTTCTTATTTTGAAATTGAACGACACTGTAAGAAACAAGCAATTTAACTGGCTGAAGTGATGAAACAATTCTTCTGAAGTGAAATGTAAAGACTATCAGTGGCTGTTGAGTAGCAAGAGCAAAAATTTTGTTCTTATCTCCAAAAGTGCTAGAAATTGGTTTTCTTAGCATTTTTAAGATTAAATGTTCCACTGAGTGTAACTTTCTGTTGAAGAAAAAAGCATGACTTGAGTTTGATCATCCTGCAGGTGGGTCATTCACAGAGCTGTTAATGCTGGCATTGATAATAGTTTAGACATGATAATAGTTAGCTCCTTTTCCAGGTTGCTATAGCTGTTTTCTCCCAATATGCAAGTAAGTGTGGTGAAGTTTTCTTTTCCC
>NW_010128445.1:0-24834 GCF_000699245.1 Pterocles gutturalis | reverse complement strand
TTCCTGCTGCAAGAAGAGAATTGTGTGCCACAGAGACTTCACAAGGCCTTTTAGCTTTCCTTGTTATGTCGCTTTTACTTGTTCTGATAATTCCTCGGGGTGTGTGGGTGGAGGTGTTGGGGACCTCTGCATTAGGATGTTTCACTGGAAAGAAAAGAAAGTTACAGTTTCAGACTATCTAGAGCCTTTTCAGCTCTACAGTCTTTAATGTCAGACTGAGTTAATTATTGGACACTCATCTCTTCAGCTGGTTATCTGCAGTGTCTTTATGGTTTGACTGCATTTAGACAGATCATGGCTAATTTTTCATGTTGTTTATTACAAGTGATTCTGTTACTTCAAACTTCTCTTGCCTATAATTCCAACCTGTGTTTTGGCGCATATTCCTAAGACTGACAGCCATCTTCCAGCTTTCTTTTGAAATGTGAGTTTTAAGCTTTTGATTTTATTTGCTTCTGGTTTACTTGTTTTTGTTACCTTACTAACATTACACTACCTAGAAGTGTAGTTATTACGTACAGGTATTTTCTTTTTTTCTTTATTTAGGAATTTTAGTCTAGGCAGGACCAAAAAAAAAAATAGATTTGTATTACTTAAGTGACTGTATAGTATTAGTTGTGAACTTTTTATAAAATTGTCAAGGAGATTCTTCTGTATTGTGTTATGCTTTGCGTACTGTAATACCTCTGAAGCTATTGTATTCTTTCCTCAGAATGCTTAATGTTCATTCTCCTGGTTATCTGTCTCAGCAGAGAGAGAAGCAATTACCAAACTTTCAGAATTTTTGTAGTACATCTATTTAGGTGAATGTTAAAACCACACAGGTGTAAGATAAGGATCAAAGTAGATTTCTTGCTTGTAAATTGCAATGTACAGACAACTGTGGAAAATGAAGTTCGTTAATAGTTTGCATGGATATCAGAATTGAAGGCATTCCAGAGTTCGAACAAAAGTGCTGATATCGTCTATGATTTCATAACATTTATTCACTAGGAATTTGATTGCTGTTACCTATTATTGGAAGATTTATAATATGAAAATGATTTTCTGCCACTATCGATAAAGACTGTGTTTTGAAAAAGACCCTTAGGCAAGAATCCTTGAAACTCTATTTTTCTGGGAAACGTTGGAGCATTCTGTAGCAGTCTTGATATTAAGTCCTCAGAGTCCACTTTTTCTTTAAACGCACTGCAGAAACTAAGCACAACTGAAATAATTATCAGATTAACCTCTGAAAATCTAGATTTTATTACAAGTTTCTGGCACACATGCAAATGCACCACCATGGATGTAGACTGAATGCTACTTAGGAAGCAAAAGCAACCCACTACTCCATCTTAAAAGAAGTCTGACACAAAACAGCATATCTTAACCTCCTTTCTAGCTGGATTAGATAACACTCAAAACTGTAAATTGCCCATACATGATATGACTGCTTCACTCCATGTAATTACCTAACTACACTGTAGTGTTTGAAACAGTAATTCCATCTAGTGACAGGTTAGATTGCGTACTAATGCATGTTTCAAAATATAATAATTTTTTAAATTCCCTGACCAACTAGGAACTGTGAATGAAAATTTAGCTGCATGGTGCTGCAGGCCAGAGAAATTGCTTCTCAGGCAGCCTCTGGCCCACGTACACATTCGTTGTTGAACAAACAGCAATCACACAGCAGTAGTTCACAGTTAGGTTGACATTTTATATTTCATGTTAATTTAACACTCATACAAAAGACAGAATCACACAAAATACTGTCAGAATATTTTATGTTTTCAAGAGATTTTAGCCTTTTGATCATAGTTTGTTTGGTGATCAGGGGCATTTTACAATGACTGTATGAGTATCTGTGCTTCTCTGCTCTTTGACCCACTCTTTGACCCTTGGGTAAAATGTGAAGATCTTTTTTCTGATTTATGATATATATAATGAGAATTTTAAAGCACTATTTAGAAACACCATGGTAAAATCTAGGTATACTCCCATTTCGCTCTGAGCTCAAATGAAGTAATAATAGATCTCTTTGTTAGATACAGAGATTTCTGTCTTTTCATTCAGATTATATTTTCAATGCTGAATGTACTGTACAAGTAATAGAAAATCAGTCCTCTTCATAAAATAGGAACTTAGGTTGATGTTGTGGTTTTAAACCCAACTGGGACACAACACCACATAGCCATCCCACTCACCCCACCCTCCTCTTGGGGGTGGCAAGAGACAATTAAAGGCATAAAGGCAAAAGAGACTCATGGGTTGAGATAAGAACAATTTAATAACTAAACTACTATAAAATTGAAAATAATAATTATAACTATAATAATGATAATAAAACAAGCAATATATACAAATATACAAATAAATATACAAATAAATATACACATATACACATATATACACTTATACACTTATACACATATACACATATACACATATACACATATACACATATACACATATCCAAATATCAGATCAGGCAGCAGGAAGACTTCACGGAGGTGGGAGGCACTCTGGTACAGGAGGAAATGGGAGTCAGGCAGAGAAGGGAGAAGGAAGTAGGAACCACAGAGGAAAACAAGCAAGAGTGAGGACATGCTGCAGTTCAGGGTGGATGGGAAGTGTAGCATTTCCCTTCCTGATGTTTTTGAGCTGTCCTCCACAGCGTGCCTGAAGAGCTGTTGATCTGCTCGGCCACCTAGGACCTCGAGGATCAACATGGATCCCTTTTTCCCTCCTGGTTCTATTCCTGAATGGATTAATACTGCTGTTCAATGCAAACGTAATAAGCGAGTGCTCTTCTCCATGCCTTATTCAGGGGATTTCTCCTAGTTTGCGCTCCTGCTGTGTTTTTCAGTTAGCACTTTTTGCTGGTGTAGTACTCCTGCCTTAAATGGCTTTCCTGTGAGATCACACTGCTCCCAGAACCATTACAAAACATTATAAATCACATTCCATAAAAAGTCTTCATTGTACTACATCTTCTCAAGCTCACAAGATTCAAATTGTTTTTAACATTTTAGGGAAACCATGTGCCATCTGTGGTAAGGGCGACAGACTGCTTTGTCTGAACCTGCTTCCCTCTTATTTATTCTCAGTTTTATGCAACACTTCCACAGTGTTCCATATACTGGGAAAACAATCATGATACAAAATGAAATACTCAGAAGGTAGGAAATGCCAAGATTAACTTTATTGTGGCAATTTTAATCTCTCCCTTTTTGCCCTGTCACTGCCTATTTGTGAAGTTTATTAAAAATCTTTCTTAATGCACAGATTAACATTAGGTTGCTCAGTGAGTCCTCAAACCCTCTCATCACAAAAGAATAGCTAAACGTAATCCTCTGAAAACCAAGTAGTACAAAAGTCAACACCCGTGTCATGAATCTATAACATTGCCTCTTTACGCAATGCTTGATGTGTATTCAAGCCTTTACCCTCATTGATGCTCAAAGACCTCAGACTGCAGGGTAAGTCTAGTAGATAGATCTGGGTTTAGATCAAATATAACACAGGGAGCTATCTACAGTTTGCCTGTAGTTAAGCCTACTCACGCAAAGCTTATCACCCTCGGGAGACCATTACCTATTCTTTACTCTTGCTCTGATTGTTTTTCCCAAGAAATAATAGAAGGAAGGTGAAGGACATCACTGATGAGTACGCCACGTGCATCTTGATGCTTTCTGTGGCCAGAAGATATCATATCTGCTTAATTCAGAACCAAACATAAAATAAATATCAAATGTCTGTCGACACCAAAGCTGCTTATTTCAGTGCGGTTTGGCAAGTACTTAACAAAAGATAAAGCTTGAGCCTAACCATAGCAGGAATTAAACTCCTATGTGAAAACCGAAGAGTACATTTTAACATGAAAGCTGGAACACTGGAAAAATAATATCTTAGTATTCAGTTACCAAAAAAAAAAAAAAAAAAGAAAAAAGAAAATATTGGTTTAGTCTGGTCATATAGACACCCAAATGCTGTAAATTCCTTTTTCCTGTTTAGGGATCAAGTTGAGGCAGACGGAGATCATGGCTGTGAGCTGTTGACACTGGTGTGCCCTCATGGGTTTGCACAGGTTTGGCAGACTCGCAGCATTCTGAGTTTATCAGTTCTTGCAGACTCAACAGACTCCAGAGGTTATCAGTCCCTGGGAAGCTTTCCCACACTACCTTCTCAGTGTGCATTTTTCCTCTTTCCAGCCTACTGTGTTCCTGTAACTATTTTTTCTATCCAGACATATAGATACTTGTAGTGCTCATTCACTCCTCAAAAAATGACACAAAAAAGTCGTTTCTTATGTAAAATCGTAATATGAATTTTTCATGTTTTAAAGAGTATTTCTTTTTCTCTTAGATACATATATAGATATATATGTTTATGTATGAAAGAGAACAAGGGGGGGACAGTGTGTTTATATGTACAGTATGTTTTATTTAAGTTTAGATACACATTTAAAAGTGGCTAACATATTTCATATGGCTTTAAAAGTATCTGGTTTAGTATTCTATCCACTCCTCAGCCTCACATCAATGAATAATCAACAGGGATTAAATTAAAATCCAAACAATATCTCCTACATGTGCTAGAGGAAGTCAAATGCCTCATTCTGCAAGATGTGGATGTGCCCTGTATATGAACTCAGCACATTCAAAGCCTATTGATTTTTTTTCCCCATGGTGGGCTCTCTCCAACTCCTACTAATGTCAGTGGGCATCTTTTCACTGACTTCAATGGGGTTTTGGAGCAGATTTTTAATCTCTTTGATTTTAGTATGAACTTGCAGAAATCATGAACTGTAAACCTTTATGTTTGACCAGCTCTTTGATATGAAGTGTTTTGTAGCCATGGAGTTAATTTATTATTTACAGAATAATTTAAATTCAGAGCTACAATAAATGTTATTTTCTGATACATAAACGCGGTTTGACTGCTCAATGGTACAAAAACGTATTCAGCAAAGTGCATATCTAGTTTAGGCTTTGCAACAAAGTGTTTTCTGCAAAAAAAAGGCCATTTCTTAATAAGGAAAAAGTAGTTTCAAATAAAGACATATATATATTTATTCATTATAAGTCCATTTAGAGATCCGGAAACAATTTTAAAATTTTTAAGTTTTTTAATTTAAAAAAAGAAACTGTTACGCTAACTCAATTTTAAGACTGTGGAAACACTGAATATGTATATCGATTTATATTTATCCATACCTATTTAGCTAAAGATTTAACATCTTTTTTTACAAGATGAATCTATTTAGGATATAGAGAACCTGAAAAAAAGTTTAAGCTTAATAGAAAATATCAAGGGATTGATTTAATCACCTGTTCACTTACATGCAAGACTCCAATAGTCTCTCCAGTTGATATCCTTGACATACAGGGCAATAAAAGTTAAACAGTTGTATTTTAATGGTTTATTCTCAAGTTCATATTAGAGCTTCATCCATGTGGCTGCCATTACCATTAATAGGGGTTACACAGCTAAAGTCAATTTAATCAAGAACATATTCCAGAGTTAAAAACCTGTCATATGACAGAACATGCATTTTTAGCTTAACTAATGAGATTGTGGGTTGCAGCAGAAATTCAGTGTCTTAAGATGAGCAGAAAGAAAAAGAGCATGCAACAGATGCTGGGAAGATTGTTATAGTGAGGAATAAATTTCCACCACTAACAGTACCTTCTCTCTCCCTCATCCACAAAAATGCACTTGATTGGCAACAGGGCTCTGAAGCTGATAAGTCAGACAAAGCTTAACACAAATGAGTTTTCTGAGTCTCATGTGCCCGACTAAAAAAAAAAAAAAAAATGCAAGCTCTTCCACCTGTTAAAAGTAAGGAGAGAAATACTAATTCTTGCAACAGAAACAGTTTAATCTCTCAGGCTTTGTTTTGTTTTTATTTCATTTTTTTACTGTACAAGAGCACCTTGCTGGGGATGCCTAATATGAAGGAAGAGTTGAATCAGCTTTGGGAAGCAGGATGAGATCCTGTCTCCTTCTCCCTTCCTGAGCTGCCTTAGACTGAAGGGAGACCAGGTTTCCATTACAACCCAACAGCTCAATGTGAACTCAGACTGCAGCAGCTGCGCCTGAAAGGCAACTGGCCTAAACCAGGCAAGTCCGGAAGCATTGAAAGGGATGGCTGTGTGCTGAGTAGATCCCCAGCTGATCTTCCTCAGCACCTTTTCAGAGCTGGTGGGGACAGGACGAAGGGGTGTGAGATGTGATGTTTGAAGGTTTGGTTGTTGGCTTTCCTGCCCAAATGCCTCTCTTGCCCTTCCGCCCCACCAAGAGATTAAACAAGAACAGAAAGAAGAGCGGGGAAAGTGTAGCTGAAATCCCCAACTGTGAAGAAACCTGGTATTCTTTTTTCTGGGGTTTTCAGAGAGCAGCCGTAAGGTCTGCTTTCCCAGACACAGTTCCCAGCCATACGACTGCTATGTTGCCTGAGGAGTTAGTCTCCTGCAGAGATGGGCTCTACTCTACAGCTGGGTGCTAGAGGGATCGGCCTTTATGTCTGTGCCCTTGAGAGTTAGCTGCAGCCTGGAGTTAGGGCTTTCCATCCTGCCAGCAACTGTGCTGGTTCCCTAAACTACGACTATGGATTTCATGTGCCATTGTATGTAGGGAATGTGCAACAATACTAGATTCAGGCAAAAGCCATGGATTTGAAGGCATGATTCTAAACTTTATGGTTCTTAAAGGTTTCCCTTGACAGAGTAATTAAGCCTCATTTAGGAAAATATCAGAGAGGGCCTGTAACACAGATATCTAAGATTCCATATGCCATTTTAGGTGATGGAAAGGTGCATCTTGTGTATGGCGTTCATATGACTAACAGGAGTGCAAAGGGCCATGAAATAAGGACACTGCCAAGTGTGCTGAGTCCCTTGACAGGAGAGACCTGTGGCTCCCAGCAATGGCCCAGGAGAGATGCCCTCCAGCAGGTGTTTGGACGTGTCACAGTGTAATTCAGCTACTTGGGGGTCAGGATTGCAGGACAAAGAGAGGACAAGCTGCAACACTGCTCAGCAGATGGATATGCCAAAATAAGAAATAAGTACCAAAAGTATGAGTTCACAGAGGTACTATGAGGCTTGGCAGCCCTGTACAGCACCAGAAACAAAGATAAGTAACAGAAAAATAAGTGACAATGCGGGAAATAAGTAAAAATGTGAGAAGAGGAAGATGTGGTCAGCACAAAATGGCTGTGTGTAGAAGTGATCCCCCCTCTGCTAAAAAAGATAGCTTTCACAATAAAGAAAAGTAGCTTGGAAAAAACAAGATTTAGTTTATGTCATGGGATTGCTGAAATTTTGCTGTTAGAGTGGGGAAGATTTGTTTAAATTCGGAGTGCTTTCTACTCAAGCAGAGCTTCCATTATGACATAGGGTTTTGGTCACAGGTTCTGCAAAATTCAAACAAGATGTGGAAGACAGTCATCAGGAGTGCCACTTAATAGAGCAAAAGTACAAACCTTCTTCTGAAGGAAAAAAAAAAAAAAAAAAAAAAAACAAACAACCAGGAAAATGAGTTAGTGGCCACACTGACTAGCACAGACTCTACTTGTGGCTCACTGACCACAGCAGGATCTTCCTGGAAGCTCATTGCTAGGCTTCAGTAGTGGGAGCAGTTCTGAATTGGTATGGCAAGAAGGATGTATCCAAGGTCGTCTTCTCTTACCTTCGTTTGAACAGGGAGGTATGTGAATGTGTGAATAACTGCTGGGAGCCTGGAGGTAATAAAAGCAGAGTGGTAAAAGTTAGAGTGGAAAAGGCCAGAGGCAGTGCTGGAACCTTTTCTGTAGAGTACAGATTCCCCTGAGAGCCTACAGCAGTGGCTTTGCCAGGGAACCCATCCGGCCTTCACAAATTGATGAAGTCAGGCAAAGGGTTAAGTGGATGGAAGTTTTGATGTAAGAAGGAAAGTTGGTGATTGCATACTGTAAAACTGTATATGCAATATCAGAGTCACTGAAGGAAAGAATGATTCCTGAGTATGATACTGGCTGATCTGGGAAAATGAACTCTCATCAGTCTGGGAATCCAGCAGCAGAGGCGGAGACAGCTGGCTCCCAGTGAATGTTCAGATAACTGTTCAATAGGGATCCTCACAAACCAGAATTGAAGAGAAATGGGTGGTGTCTATTCTTAAGGGAAGTGAGAAAGAGGATTAGAATTCCTAATATCTGCTAAAATGAGGAAAGACCTTGCACAGAAACATGAGATTATTTCCTAGTGATGGTGCTACTTCTGTGTGGTGCAGGAAGGGACAGGCAGAGGAGTGGAGAACATGTGGCTGTTCATCACCCAGCAAAGAAGCATCACAGAAAGAGACATGTTGGAAGGTGGTGGAGCTGGCACTGCAGAAGTCATTGACGGACTTCCATTGCAACTACCTAAACCACTTTGGGGGAAAGATGGTACCAAAATATGGTCTTGTTTTTCCTGCATTACATTTTGGAACCAAGTTACATTTGTAACAAATACTTTCTATCAAAGGGAAAAAAAAATACTAGCTGTACCAAACAATCAGTCCTCGATCCTTCTGGCCAAACTTTAAGGAATTTATTTTAAGTTCCAGCTCACAGTAACAACCTTCAAATATGTCTGTGTATGGATGTGGTTTCTAAAATGTTAATGCTCCAAACTCTAAAATATTCCAAAGTAGAAGGAACACAAGATGCATGATAGCATGTTTCTGATCCAGTAATGTAACTAATCCAATTTAATCAACCCAATATTCTAACCATAACATTAAACAATTAACACTGTAGTGCCAGCGCCCCTTTTACTTAAAGAAAAAGGAAAATGGAATGTAATGTTCCATTAGCCTATCTTGGATATAATAAACTATGAAATTAACTGAAAAATGAGTAAATTGCCTTGTAAAGTCAGCAAGAGCTTCTTATAGCGTCAATCATCCTTTAATTCATAAATCCCTTTACTACATCCTACAGATGGTTGAATGTATTCACATGAATTTTAAGTAATGCTAAGCATTAACCTTCTAGGTTCACTGCAGACGATTATAGATTATAAATAGACTACAGAAGATTAAAATACAAGCTCATTTGATAGCTCTAATCTAAAAAAAAAAGCAAAGGCATAACAGCTTTTCAGACTAATTAAAAAAAAATAAAAAAAAAAAAAGAATATTTCTGACAGGGAGACAGAACTTCCCTGAGTGTTTCCCTTTCTTTCCTTGTTTTCTTCCTCCCACTACTCAAAAGACTTACAAACATTTTTTTCAACAAGTTATACCCAGACTTGTAAGCAAAACCTCTTTATATGTAGCAGTAATAAATGGTTTCAACCTCAAACACTGAAAAATGATTGGCTACACTTGAAACATTAACCTGGTGGCAGTCGCTGAACAAGCAGCTCAACAAGGACTCTTCATCAACTGTCTGCCTAGAAAAGCCTTCCAAAAGTTGTGTTTTAAAGATAAATAGCATTTTAATTCAATCAGACATCTTTCACCCTTCAAACTGCTGACGGAGGCCAAAAGTGGCAGATGTAGCTATCAGATATACAGCCCTTACACTGATGAACCAACAAGCTGTATTCTAACTCTACAGCTTTCACCTATGTGTTTATATAAAACATCATTGAAGGCATGATAAAACAGGAAAAATCTTCTCTCCTCCCTTCTGTCTGCATCCTCATCCACACTTCACACCAGTCCGCATTTCACCAGCTAATGGTATCATTTCTCATGACTGTAGCTTATCCTGGCAGCATACACAGCATCTCATCAGCATTCCATTAGTGTACGCTGGTGTTTGCTTTGGTGTCCACAGCAGGTGAATAAGTCATATCCCTCTGTGCCCACAATAGCAAGAATCCATGTTCCTCTTTGCTGGCAGTCCAACACTGAGCATCTTGTTTTGTGCATCCCCTCGGTACTTCCTGCTAGAAGTCCTTCGTTAATTGGTATGCTTACAGAGACTGATATCTAACAGGTACTTTGGAGGAAAGTTTAGGTCTCACATAGTCTACTTAGAGCTGATGGGGAAAAGTGAACTGTACCTATAGCAGGTGAAATGGAAATGTTTTGCAGCACTGTTCTGGCGGAACCCCGGGGAGGGACTATATAAACCAGCCTCCCAGCAGATCTGGAAAGTTGAGTGGTCTTCTGACCGCTCACTTGCTTTGGCCCACAGCCCAAAGCCATCTGCCATATGACATGTCTACAAGTCCCCCCCAGAGCTGACTGTGATCTCCTCAGAAGAGCTTCTCAGAAGCCAGACAGGCAGATTATTCCACTGCTGGAGCTTCATTGCCTTTTTAGAAAACACTGACAAGTTTAGGCCTGTGTGGTAGCTAAAGCAGTTATAACTACAGATTTTAGGTCTTGCCATTACAGCTGTAATACTGCCACAGTTGGTCTTCTGTTGCATCTAAGTAATCTGCTGTGGAGAACTTCCACGGGTTGTGGAGGCATATAATAGGCATAAGAAATAGAAAGGCACTGAGCAGAGTACTCTTCACCTCAGCATGGAGAAAGGCAAACATGCAGATATGTTCATTTTTTTTTAATTGCCAAGAACTAAATCTTCAGAAGTATAGCTTGTATCTTAGAACATAATCACTCATTCTCCTCTCCCTGTTTTAATGTCAGCATAAAGAAAATTGTGCAATAACACAGCAGGTGTTAAACATAATAACATTCTGCACTAGAAAGACCTTTGGCTGGTGACTAAATTAAGAGGAAATTGATGTAAAATGTCTAACAGCTCTCCTGAATATCCAGATCTGGATGATGATAAAGACTGCTAGTTCTTTCCTCCCTTTTAGTTTAGTCAAATGAGTGGCTGGGATCTGACCCAATTATTCTATTTCATTTCTGAAGATAACTTGGAACATGTCTGGATATAAACAAGTGCCAAAACACCCTAACAGAGACGTTCATTTTTAATGCTCAGATTCTTCTCTGTCAGGTAATTTGGCTTATATAACACAGAGACCAGTAATTATTACACCTCAGTGAGATGCTCTCTACTTTTCTTTGAAATTCCCTTTGTGCCCCTTGTTGCATTTAGGCCAGTACTGACCTTTCTAAGCCTGAGAGCTTGGCCTTTTGGATTGTTTTGTGGAATTCGTTAACGTCCCCAACTGTACTGATTTTCATTTTACTGGTGTAAATAGGAGCCTTTCCTCTATGTTAAGCCCTGAAAAATGTCTCCATCTGTCTGAGTTGCACCTAGCCCTCCTGTACTTTATGCATCTGTGTGGTGGAGAAACAAGACCGATAGTATCTTAATATGGAAAGAGAAACTCTGACTGTTTAGAGTACTCCATTTTCCCTAGCTTTGCCTTGGATTGCCTCAAAGATGGTTCGGGATCCAAGCATTTCCAAAATACACAAGGAACTATAGTACCTCCTTACTGGATATGCTCCCCAAAATGTACATTACTACAAAGTGATCTAAATAAATACATTTTTATTACTTATAATTGTATTGGGAAAAGCTTCAAATACATACAGATTTAAAAAAAAAAAAAAATCTATCATCTCAAAGTTCCTTTAAGAAAACCTGCTGATTCCATGTTCTTGCCTCTAGCTGACATTAGCTTTACACCATCATTTTAATTTGCAGGAGCTAGATGTATACTTGAAGCTTCAGGAGTTTATGAGTGACCTCTCAGGTGTAACGGATGTTTGTCATTTTACATGCTAACCTTTAATATACTGAATGCACATTGATTTGACTGCAAGATATGATTTTAGTACAACAAATGTACTTTAGGAAAACAGCAAAATAGGCAAACAACCAAATATGAAGAATATGCGAATCCTGATGATTGGAATAAGGAATCCTGATTCCTTAACAGTGTAGCATTATAAACACCAAGTGTCTCTGTATTTCCTTCAGAGACCTTTCTTCACATTTCTAGACTGTAGACCCTTAGCTAGGGTCCTGGCTGGTGTTTGGGGCCAGCTGAGCTATCCCAGGAGAGCTGTAGACACGAGAGCACAGACTGCCTAGGGAGTTGAGGGATTTCCCAAGTGGACTACAGAGTTTATTAGCTTTTAATTTCAAACAGTCTCATAAATGTCCTTTCAGAAGGAAATAAAACAGTCTGTGGAGGTAAATTGTTTTTTTTTTTTTTTTAAATAGGTAAGCAGGGTTACAGTTATGTAGCAAAACTGATTAGGTGGGCACAGTTACTTTCCAATAAATGTGAAAAATTATCACCTTTTATTCCATGTTTTGTGCTGTGACTTGAAATTCTGTCTGGTTTTTTTTTTTTCTCAGGATCTTATAGATGTCTTTTTTGAATATCAAGTACATGGCATCTTGGTCTCCTAACAAAACAAACATCTGCTATTCCAGTCATTGTTTTCTTGTTTGCTGTGTACGTGACTTTATGGCTTTTGTCTATGACAAAAATATAATTATGAGCCTTTATCTTTTTTTTTCTTTTTTTTTTAATACCGGGTTAATAAGTGAATTAGCCTTTAGTTATCACCCACAGAACTGAGCATGGAGTTGTGAAAGAAATAGTGGAATCCCATTGTGAATCTGTCTCCGTATTACAGAATGGGGCTCGTGTATATACTTTAGTGAAGAATTTGTGGAAGCAGAAAACTACCTGTTTCCCCCTGAGGGCAGTGAGGCTGTGGTGCCTCACTCAGTATGGTTTATCACTCAACTCACAGAATGAGGAAAAAGTAAACAACATTGAATAGGCTGCAGGAAGAATAAACACATCAGAAATTATTTCAGCTGCACTGTATTGAGGTGCTTAGAAGAACTCTTACTCTTCTTTCAACTCAAAAAGAAACCACTGCACAAAAAATAATACTGGAGATGCAAACTATCGTTTGTTTTCTGTTAGCAAGTAAAAATGAAGCCAGCAGGCTAAAACAAGCAGTTTTACAGAAGAAAAGGAAAGTACTAATGAGTATTGAAGTTGTACTGGTATATATATATTCATGCATGTTTATTTATTTATTCCAAATGTATTCCATACATGTTAATACATATGCATATGTATATATATTTGTAATTAGGAGGGGAACTGCTCCACCTCTGATAAATCTCATGTTTCTGGGGGATCATGCCTCTTTTAACTGTCTTCCTTCCGGCAGACTCGGAGGAGAATGGGCTGACTTCTGCTGAGATGCATATGTGGATTCTCAGAAGGCACACAGAGATATATGAAGAATAGTTCCTAAAGACAGGCAGATCTACCCAAGCCCTGCTTTTGACTCAACTGGTGTCATTATAGCTGACTGTGATAATCATGACTGAAACAGAGAGCTGTGAACCAAAGGCAATGAATGCCCTTTAACATGACCCTGGAGCATTCATCCCTGGCAGGGAACAATACACAAAATTGCAGATGAGGATTTCACTATACTAGTACGGATGGATCACTACCTTGGTGACATTCAACATCTTCCCTCAGGATTGCTTAAGTTTTGCCCTAATTTGAGCATCAGAGAGAAAGCAGGAAGCAAGCCAATCTTAATTATTCCAGAAGAATAAAGGTATATAAGGGGAAAGAGACATCTTTTACCCATGCATTTTCAGAATATTTTCTTCTGTGCTGATAGGGATAAGCAAGTTTTATGTGGCATGACATGTTGACACATGTTGACACAGATTGAAATGCAGAGAGGGAGTTTGCTTAGCCATCGGAGCACTTCAGAAATCTTAATAGAGAGCTCAAGACAATAACAACCAGGCATTGTTGTCTTAGAGCTTTTGTTCTTTTATACTGGTTCTTTTCGTATTTCTGATGTGATTTTATTGACTGTGTTTAGTCTGTGCTTAAAGTCTGTGTCAATGGCTCATTCTTATTAGAGTTTCTTATGGCAGCCCACTATAATGCGATATCATGTGTGGTGGCAATGTTGTTTAATAAGCCACAGAGTGTGAGTACCTTGGCTACTGCAGAAGGATGGTAAACAATGTTGCATCAAATTTATCTAGCTATGGAAAGCTCAGGCAGTAACCTGTCTAGTATCCTTTTATAAGGCAATATCATTTTCTTTTTTTTTTGGTTTTGGAAAAAGAAGCAGGGCTGATAAATAAGTAGATGGATCAGAAAATCAGAAATAGATAAGCAAAATGAGAAGCTCGTCAGAAAACTTAAAAAGAAAGAAACTATTTTATCCAACCACAAAAACCCTACAGTTTCTCCAGAAAACTGGATTCTTTATTTTTATGGATTCTTTATTTTTAACCTATGGAGAGCAGATGGAACAACCAAAAAAAAGGGTATTTATGACTAATCAAGTCTATGAAAATGACCAAGGCAACTAGAAATGGAAAAAAAAGTGGGGTTTTCTAGTATATAGCTCTGCTATTTATGGCTGTTTCTGTACAGTACATTTCCTCATGACTTTTAAAAAAAATTCTATTTGGATGTACATAGATTTAAAAATCCACCTTAGGAACCAGTGCAGCAGCCAGTTAGAATCATCAGACAAATGTTTTATATCTGACAGCCTGTAAATTTAGAATACATTTATATATACCTATTTTAGATACAATACATATAATACATAGATTCAAACTTTAAATCTCCTGTCAGAGGAATATGAAACAAAACTGCAGGAAGAGAAGTTGTGTAACTGTTTGTTTCCTGGTAGTGAGAATGCAATAATTTTCCTAAGAATGAGAATTTCTGTGAACATTGTAGAAATGGTCTGATCATTGAAACATAGACGTCCCTGTGTTCATTTAGCCCCTGATTTAGTGCCTTGAAGATGCTTCTCTGGCTTTTAAAGTGCCTAAATACATTGAATGTGTGGATCTTTATTTTAAAAAGTGAAAAATTCTGTGCGTACTTCTCAGCATGTTCATTTATCATACTTGGTTCAGGTCTGTTACTATGTGTCTGGCCTGGGAAATCTCCTGACCTAGTGTTACTATTTCCCCACTAAGACATGGTCAGATAGTACCTAACTGATGCCTCTAAGATGTACGCAGTAAGAGGCGGCTCAAATGGTGAATGAAGCTCACAGGTTTGACTGAGCTCTTTCTGAGAAGTGTAAAAGCCTGTTCCTTTTAGTCTGCCACCTGTTAGATATCAACATTTTCCATCTGACCCATTGCCATGCATGCTAACACAGAGAAAGCTGATCCCCTTCCAGCATTTTGCTACAGAGTGTCAAACTGCAGAAAACAAGAGTTTAAGATTCAATTTTTAAGTCGCACTCAAGCTCTGAGACAAGTGTATGCCTAACGAACAAAGTCTAGATCAGGTTGCTCAAAGCCCCACCCAGCCTGGCCCTGAACATCTCCAGGGATGGGGCATCCACAGCTTCTCTGGGCAACCTCTTCTAGTGTCTAACCACCCTCACAGTAAAAAAATAACATCAAGGATGTTAATAAGAAATATCTGAGAGAATGGGATTACTTAATCTTTTATCATACATCACAGTATCAAACCACAGGCAATGAGAAACAATTAAACAAGAGAGCATTTCAATTTAGACAAGTGGACATGAGGAAAGGTGATGCTGTAAAAACATATTGTGGTCCAGGGTAATCTGCTCATTATCCAGCCCCTTAAACTGAGTGAGGAGAAAGATCCGTATTGCAGAGCATGATTTAAAGAAAATATTTTATCGCTAGGGTTTTTCAGTGATTTTGTTCTCTTGTTACAAATGTGTGTTTGCAAATAATACATATGACTTCATTCTTATATAGCTGTACAGTTAAGTTTCTCATTTCCTGGTATACAGCCATCATTAAAACAACATCACTGGGACATTCTGTAATGTATCCCTAGGTAGCAGGGTACACCTCTATTGAGTTGCATAGATTGCTTTTAGGTATACAGGAATTTACAAACAGAGCAGGAAATTTCATTGTCATATAGAAAGAAACAGCTGAGAAAAAATGCTGTCACTGCAAGAATCCCATTGAAAGTTCATGGAAGTTAAGCTTCTAAGTCACTTAAAGTTCAAACAAAAAATTTCAACTTAAGGCTCACTAACGCTAGTACCTACGCACATAAGTCATGTAGGCTTATCTTAAAGTGTTTATCATATGCGTAGCTTTTAAGGAATTAATTTATGACATTTGAGAAACCAAATTTTATGTTCCTGTCTGGAAATTTCTTATTCATCAGGAGAGCTCTAATTGAGTCACAACTGAGGTATGAAGTAATTAACATTTCTTCAGTCATTTCTTTAGGTGGCCATTACAGTCAAGAACTTGTTCATGCAAAATCTTATTCATCAGATGCAGTGTTTCTGTGTGTTTGGTCATACAAGTTTATTCTCATTTGCTTCTTTGAGTGGGAAAAATCATTGCTAGCACAAAGTCAATTCAACTATGAAATGATGATCTGCTTCTATTCTAGTAAATCATTTGCAGAATCATTGACTAAATAGAAAATCCTCTACTACAGCTTTATATATCAACCAATAAGAAAACAGTTCTGAATTTGTTTTCTGACCAAGTTGAAAATTTTTCCTCCTTTTCGTTTACAGAGTAAAAAAGCTTGTTTCTTTACAGCACAAGGGAACACAGAATTGCCTAGTGCCATGTAGAAAGGGTTGCTTTATAGAGTGTAACTGCACCTCTGCATATCTGCAAACAATATCTGAAGAATTAATCGTTCAGCAGCAGTGCTACATCTTTTAAAACCATGCTCATTGTACTAGAGTGTCAAGATTGTATTAAAAAAATTTTGCAGTAAGGATAAATGTATTTTCTAAGATATTTTGCAAAACTTGTGTGTTATTTCATTACATTAAAAGCAGCAAATAGCACAGATCCCCTCTTCCTGCCCTGCAAATGCAAAGAAAACGCATGTAAAGATGCAAAATAACATGAAATAATTTATCTCACTTTTTTCCCTTACTTTTTAAAAGTATTTTTATTTTTTTTTTAATCTAACTTGCAAGGTTGATGTCAAGATTCTTTAAGCAATATTAATTAGTTTAGCAAAACCCAGGAAACATACTGGAGTTTAGTTTATTTGTAGAAGTACAGACCATTCTGATTTACCAGACTGCCTCAACACCTTGTGGTAGACAGAAGACTGAGTTCTCCATGCCAGTGCAACCCTTGGGATATGGATATACATAGCTCTTACACTGCAGAAATAACTGCACCTTTCCTCACTTCTTCTCTGCTTGCAATGCCCAGAGCCAGGAGTTGTTAATCTAATCAAAGGTTTGAAGGGTAGATTAAGAAAATGGAGATACCTTGCACCACCATTGCTTCTGTCCATAAACATAATAGATGATCCTTCCTCTCTCCCTTGTGTCAGAATTGATGCAGGTTAATAAATTTGACTTTGGCAAGGAACAGAAAGCTCCATCCTCTGTTACCAGTCTCCTGAGCCAGTTTCTTCACCCCACAAATCCACCTTTTGGGCAGGATGCAGTTCTGTGCCACTTGAGTTTAGCATCCACTTCATCATATGTTCATACTCTTCATGCAAAAATGATTCTGCATTTTGTTCAGCTCTTAAATGGCAATGTCCCTTAGCAGTTGGGGGTCACACAGCACACAAGGAAGGCGGTAAGCTAGTTCGGAGGTGAGTGATATTTCCTGACAAGGAGATAATACATTCATAATAGGATTCAATGTTAAGTGTTCACTTGGCTCAGGACCACAAGTCATGGAATGCAGTTGTGGTGTGGTTCTTAAAATAATCATGCACATCCTAGTTGCTTGCAGATGCACGCACTTTAATTTAACTGAAACATATAGTCCTGAGTAAACTGTGTTATGTATCTGGAAGCTGATCTCTTAAAGAGCCAAGTTATTTTTAACCACTAATTGATGTTTTCCTCATTTGGTAGATTTTAATGTAGTAAGAAGACTCATTTCCTGCCAGTCTGATTACAGCTGAATCCATCAAGTAGTGTTCTGTTTATATCAGGTTTACACATGTCTCATTTGAACATATTTTTTAAATATTACATTAAGACGTTAATATGTGAGTAAATTGAAAATGTGTGTCCCCTTAAAAAATAGTTGCCAATAGTAAATTTGTCCAGTTTCATAAAACTGGTTAAAAAATAAAAAATCACTGAAAGTCACATTTACAGATTTATGCACTATTAATTGCATTTGTGTGCATTGTGCAGAGAGTACTTTAGTAGTACACAGAACGGTGATGACAGTAAGGACATTGTCAAATACTGGGAACCATGTACTCAGAACTGTTTTAAATTGTGGAAGAGAGAATCCCTTGCAAGCAAACTCAAGTCCAGCTTTTAAAGATTCACAATCTATAGCAGGGATAAAGTATTCAAGAATAAGGGCTATGTTGTGTTTCATTTCTGCACAGATGAATACAAGGACAGGAGTGTGATAACTTCACCTTTTCTCTTTGTAGCTCTGTGTTAACTACCACCTGTTTTGAAAATTGAAAAACAAGGGAATGAGGAAAGAACAGACAGAATAAAGAGGCTGCTGAAGATGGAGGTCTGGGCTCATCCTGTTTGTCTTGACTGAGGCTCCCAAATTAGGATGCTAGTAGTGGTAGGTTGCCTTTACAATCAACGGATGGAGTCAGACACCTCTAAAAGGCAATTCAGATTTGGGACTTGCCCTCTCTCTCTCTGTGTTGATCCTGAACTCAGATGCTGTGAATCCAGACAAGAAGTCAAACTTTACCTAATACCCTTGTATAGTCATGGTGTTGAAAGCGTATTGTGTGTCTGCTTAGAAATTAGATGTAGATGGCTTGCAGAAGTGATCCAATGAATATTAACAGAAAGTAGATGCCATATGGCTTGTTGCAACTGGTAGTATTATGCAGTAGCTCTCGCATTTTTAGCATAGAAGCAGGTAACACCTGAACATCTTAATTTTATTAAATATTGAACATAAAAATGATAATATAGGTTTCTTATATTTGCGTACTTCTTAGTGAGTTACTTCTCTTCATGGTCTGCTTAAAGAAATGCTTTAATTAACAGCAATCACACTGTTGAGAGAAATAATCTTTTTTTATTATTTTTGGCAACAATTTATTAATTAAGTTCAGTATCTATGTCCTCAGTCCAGAAATTAGATGAAGGAGCCTTATTTATTTATTTTTTAAGTAATAAGGTCAAACGTATAAATGTGCTACAGGCCATCTATGCACAATGAGGAAAAGTGTGCACCACTTGTATGTGCATGTGTATAGGTGTATCTAAATATAGGTTTTCTTTTATTTAACAGTATATCTGTATGTAAGTTTACTTTAAAAGTTTCTCAGGTAACTTTCTGGAGTATAAAACTTTCCTAATTGCTATGTACTAGAAGCTAACCTACTTTACAACTATTACTTAAATTAACATCATAGTGACTACTTCCCAGACTTGCACATTTTTGCTTAAAACAAAGAAAAGAATGAGAGTAGTTGTTAACAACCCACAAAATGGATATGCAAAAAGCATCTTTGAAATAAAAGGAATGTGTTTTGTGAGAGTCTAAAAGGATCTGTCATTTCTTTTCATAGATGACCCTGTCAAAGAACTCAGCTTGAGCCATCCTACCTACTTGCTGATAACATTGAACTCAGTTGTCTGTGTAGCTCACTTCATTTATTTGTTATTAGCAGATTTTCATAGTGGCAGTTGCAGGAAGCTCTGTTTAGGCCCAAAGGCCAATGCTCCCACTGTAGGGAATTGTGAGACCCTGATTCATACTTGATTGGATTACTGGATCACAGGAAATGGATTACTGTTAAAAGAACAGACCAGACCCATGTCAAATGTATTTAAATGGAAGGAACGTTTATTTTGTAATGTCATTGTTGCTTTGGGTCCAATTTGAGAAGGTAAATCTCTAAGACTACTGTAAGGCCTGGGAGGCACTGGAAAAAAATCACTTTTCTGCATGCTTCAAAAGAATCCTCAAAAGAATTTAAGAAATTAATCCCATTCACCCTGAAATGATCTACAGAAAGTTGTCATTAAGATAACTTATGATTTGTTGAAATGCACCAATATCTGCCAAGCCAATATGAAAGTCTTTGAGGGAAAACATTAAGGGATTCTGCCTGTGGCAAAATATTAAACTCTTGGCACAAAGGAAAGCAGAGGATACTCATTTGTCAAGCTTCAGCTTTGCTCTACACTGGCTGTAATAAAGCATGCAACCTGCAGGAACAAGCCTAAAGATTGTGCTACAGACTTCTGAAAATGTCCTTTCCCTTTCGCAGGCTGATCTTCCATACACAAGCTTCCCCTTACAACCCACCCAATGGTCCTTGTGATTTCTGTGGACCAGTACTCCAAAAATTTTAATATGTCAAAGAGCATAAAGCTAGAACAGATCTCAGATTACACAATCTATCTGACTATGCCATAAAAGCAAAATGAAGAGTAACCACATTCAAATTATTTCTTGAAGGTTTTGCCTAGCTTGTTCTTTGATTTTCCACACATTTCCTCTTCTGTAGTATCTTGCCCAAAGCAAGATTAATTTTTTAATGCAAATTTCCTTTAATGTTAGACCTTGCTCACAAAATGGCCTGAAATTCAAGTACAAAATTAGCAGTGGGACAGGCTTGGATATGTTGTATATATTTAAGAAGTACAGTTATATATCCTAAGAGTGAAGGGTTCCTCTGAACAAAAAAGATGAAGTTGCTCTGTAGTTATACTGCTTTGCAGATTGACAGGCTGGAAAGCTTTCTTACAAGTTAATTAGTCAGACCAAATTTCCTAGTCTGATTAAACTATCCAACCTGAACTAAGAAAGACAGAAAATGCAAGATAACTTTTCATCATGTTCATACTGCACAATCTTGAGGCCAGATGAAGACTAAGCAATATCTAAAATAATAGGTACAATAATGTACAACCATAAGAACAGTTATTATATCTGTCAGCTTTCAATGCCAATTCTTCTAATTCTTTGAGACATCAAGCAATACATTTCCTTTCCTCAGATCTTATCTGTTGTGCTAGGAATAGAAGTGTATAAAGGAATAATAGAGCACATCTGTGCCCTGAAATCATACCCCTGAGCAAGGTAAAATCTCATGAGATTAAGCCATTGCCTTTAGTGAACCACCACTGCAGGAAAATCGGGAAAGGACTTCACCAACCCTACAGAATCGGCCACTTTTCTTCCTTCTCAGCTAAAAATGTTGGGTGCAAGAGAAGGAAAGGAGAGGCATAACTGCAGAGTACTGCCTGTGAAATGATTGACGTGTAAAACTATGTCTGTCTGAACAACATGTTCCCCCTGAGTAAAGTTTTCCCCAAAAGTTTACAGCATGCAAAGGAATAATGCATCCTTCCCAGCTCCCTCTGAAGAGAGCTGCCATTAAGACTGGCCATTAGTGAGGAAAGGAGTTTCCTCACTATATAAAAATATGGATCTGTCCTGAGTAATTCCATTTTTTTTCTGGCCTATACTTTTGTGGATAAGTCCTGAGAATGTGTCCTGATCTGCCTGGTCTATATGTCAGTGGTGAGTGTTAAGGAGTGGCTGAATCCATTGAGCTTGAGGCCCCAGGGGTTTCCCCTTCCCAATTCACCAGGGTAACTATGGATCCATACTATCGCTGTGGCCCCACAAACTGGGACATATGCATGTGCCCACATACCCACACATACAAATATGTAGAGAGAACGCTTTTCCTAGATCCTGCTTCACATGTACACATTCATTCTTACCTGCATTTGCCCATCTTCTCTTCTGCTTTCAGAGAACCAGTAAATTTTCTTAATACAAAGGACAGTTTGGGGTGGATTACAGGAAGAATAAGTTGACAGTGAAGCAAATAGAAAAACAAGTTGTGTATGTGTGTGAGTGTGTGCATATCCCAGAGGAAAATAAGGCAAATACTATCAATATATTTTTTAATTAGAGAAACATTCTGCAGGAATATGTAGTAAAATTTGTAGATCTGATGATAGCAGCCCTCTAGTGGAATGAATTGAGTGGGATTATTTGAGGTAGTAATGGAAAACAAATGTTTCGTGTCTCCAGCTAGAGGGGCCTGCCATTCAGAAGGCAGGCAATGCTGTCATCTACAACATCTTGTTCTTTAGATCCCTAAAAACTTTCTCATAACTAACACTAAAATGAACCTGTTAATTCATAACATAGAAACTACTGAATAAGGAATTCTTAAATCTTGCCTTGGTGAGTTATACATTTTAAAAATATTAATCATATCCTCCTTCGAGTGGAAATATACTTATGAGAAGTGCACTGAAATATTAATTCCTGAAAAGCGTGTACAGGTGCATTTTATTTCAGGTTGGTATCTGCTGTCAACTCACTCCCTTTAAATGCCTCTAGATAACCATAGTTTAAAGAAAAATCTATTTCACATTAATAAATACCTGAGCTTGGATCTGTTTATAAGTATTCTGCAAAATACCTGAATTATTTGGCATGTATTTTCAATATATTTTCTCACTGAATGCTAGTCTAGAGATATTTTGTACTTTTACACAATACACTCAAGAGAAATAATGGTTAGAACAGCTGGTGACGATTAATTTTTTATACCGGAAAGTGGTATTGAGAACACATTGAGCTGTGAATGTAACAGAAATGTTTGGCAAGGGGGCATATACCTAAGTTAATTTAGATGGAAATAAAGAAAAAAAAATTGTTTGGGTTTGATGATGCTATGCTTTCTCCTTCAGTTGTAAATTATAGAATGAAAACAGATGGAAATTGGTTCTCTTTCTTTTATATCTTCTTTACCTGCAGTTAATACAATGATCTTGTTCGCTATCAAGAAAAATGGCATATTTATCATAGAATCATAGAATAGTTTGGGCTGGAGGGGGCCTTAAAGATCATCTAGTTCCAACCCTACTGCCATGGGCAGGGACACCTTCCACTAGACCAGGTTTCTCAAAGCCTCATCCAACTTGGCCTTGAACACTTCCAGAGAGGGGCCATCCACAACTTCTCTGGGAAACCCATTACAATGCCTCACCACCCTCACAATAAAAAATTTCCTCCTAATATCTAATCTAAATCTACTCTCAGCTTAAACCCATTACCCCTTGTCCTATCACTGCACTCGCTGATAAAGAGTGCCTCCCCATCTCTCCTGTAGGCCCCCTTCAGGTACTGGAAGGCTGCTATAAGGCTTCCTCGGAGCCTTCTCTTCTCCAGGCTCATCTCCAAGCTGAACAACTCCAACTCTCTCAGCCTGTCCTCATAGGGGAGATGCTCCAGCCCTCTGACCATCTTCATGGTCCTCCTCTGGACTTGCTCCAAGAGGTCCATGTCTTTCCTGTGCTGAGGACTCACTCCAGAGCTGGATGCAGTACTCCAGGTGGGGTCTCACGAGAGCAGAGTAGAGGGGGAGAATCACCTCCTTTGACCTGCTGCTAATGCTTCTTTTGATGCAGCCCAGGACACAGTTGGCTTTCTGGGCTGCAAGTGCACATTGCGGGGTCATGCTCAGCTTCTCATCAACTAACACCCCTAAGTCCTTCTCTTCAGGGATGCTCTCTATCCATTCTCCACCCAGCCTGTATTTGTGCCTGGGATTGCCCCAACCCACATGCAGGACCTTGATCTTGGCCTTGCTGTACTTTGTGGGGTTTGCGTGGACCCCACATGTTCTTCTACTGTGCGTTGCCTTCCTTCAAGCTCATTTAGCCCACCAACAGGATACCTTCCAAGATTCACATACTCCTGCATGGAGTCTATAGCTTAAGAAATATAAAAAAGCCTGAACATCTGTCTAATAACATTTAATACCACTCCTTAAAATCCTTGTGTTAAAGTTACTTCTTTTTTAAGACAGATGTTGAAAAAATCTTGTGGGGGTTGTTTATTTTACTAACCATCAGAATTCCTGAGTTATTCATCAGCTGGGAATGAAAGTCCTAGGCTAGGGACTGCCTGGCAGGAGAGCACCTCTGCAGAAAAAGCTGTGGGGGTCTTGGCAGAGCACAAGCTGAACATGATCCAACAGTGTGCCCTGGCATCATCCTAGACTGTATTATAAGCAGCATAACCAGGAAACTGAGAGAAGAGACTTTCCCCTTGTACTCAGCAGTTACTAGACTACGTCTAGGGTATTGCATCCAGGTTGGGGAAAGACTTTGATAAACTGGTACAAGTTCAGCAGAGGGCCAGGCTGGTCATGGGACAGGAGCACTTGCCCTGTGAGGATAAGCTTCTGAAAAAAAAGAGTTTCCTCAGCCTGCTGAAAAGACTTAACAGCAGCTTGCCAATATGCATAGGGAGGTTACCAAAACAGACAGAACTAAACTCTTCCCAGTGTTCAATGGTTGGAGGACAAGGACAACAGCTACAAGTGGAATCAAGAAAGGCTTAGGCTGGACATTAATGAGGACAGTCAAGTCCTGTGAGGAGAGTCAAGGAATAGGTTGCCTGGCTAGGTAGTTCAGCCTCCATCTTTGCAAGTTTTCAAGATCAGACTGGATAAATCACTGAGCAACCCAGTCTAACCTCACAGATGAGCAAGCAGTTGGTTGAGAGAGCTGCTGAGGTCCTTTCTGTCCTGGTTTCAGCTAGGACAAAGTTAACTTTCTTCATAGCAGCTAGTAAGAGGCTATGTTTTGAATTTGTGCTGAGAAGAAGGCTTATGTTTACAGTTGCTGCCAGGACAGTCAAAGACTTTTCAGCTTCTTTGCTGTGCCAGTGCCTGCAAGCGTGGGAGAAGCTGGGAGGGAGCACAGCCCCAATTACTTGCCTAAGATTCAACCTTAAGCTTAGGAGTGAGACACAAATTGGCAAATGGCATGTTCTATATCATACACATCATGCCCAGTTTATGGATGATCGTCTGTCCAAACATATTCTCACTCACTGTCTCTGGATCACACCTCTTGGAGTCGTCTCTTTCTCTTGGTTGGTGTCTTGGATGGTTGGGCTCCTATGTCCTTTCCAGGATTGCAGTTTCAGGACTC
>NW_010128444.1:0-511 GCF_000699245.1 Pterocles gutturalis | reverse complement strand
CCTCTGTGACAACATATCTAAGAAGGGGGGAAAAAACTTGCTGTAGAACAGCAGCCAGGAAAGAGGAGTGAGAATATGTGAGAGAAACAACTCTGCAGACACCAAGGCCAGTGAAGAAGGAGGGGGAGAAGGTGCTCCAGGCGCTGGACCAGAGATGGCCCTACAGGCCGTGGTGAAGGCCACGGTGAAGTGAGGCAGCTGTGCCCCTGAAGCCACAGAGTGTAATGGTGGAACAGAGATACACCTGCAGCCCAGAGAGGACCCCACGCTGGAGCAGATGGATGCCCAAAGGAGGCTGTGACCCCATGAAGAGCTCACGCTGAGCAGGATCCTGGCAGGACCTGTGAACTTGTAGAGAGAGAAGCCCACGCAGAAGCAGGTTTGCTGGCAGGAACTGTGACCCCATGGGGGACCCACACTGGAGCAGTCTGTGCCTGAAGGACTGCACCCCATGGAAGAAACCCACACTGGAGCAGTTCATAAAGAACTCACATTGGAGAAGTTCATGGAG
>NW_010128443.1:4007-36679 GCF_000699245.1 Pterocles gutturalis | reverse complement strand
AGTCTGGGAAGTGCAATCTCTGCACCTTCAGGCACTAATTATTTTAAAGGAAATTGTGGCACTTTAGAATCCACAAATCCTATGGATTCAGAGAATATTGATTACAACTAGGCAGTTTTAATGCAGAGTATTTGGCCATCCCTCACATAGGAAACTGGTGCAATATATTAAACAAGGCTATAAATCAGGCAGAATTAAAACTGAGGGTATTACTGTAGACTTAAGTAACCTACTAGAAATATTTAACAAATTATATTTTGGGGAATCTTTTAGATAATGCAGTACCCTAATATTTCTCAAGATACAAGGGAGACAAGGAGGGGGTATCACCCTCTATGTTAATCATCATCTGGAGTGCATGGAGCTCCACCTGGGCATGGATGAGGAGCCAACTGAAACCTTGTGGGTCAGGATTAAAGGGAGGGCAGGGACAGGTGGGATTATAATGGGGGTCTGCTACAGGCCACCTGACTAGGAAGACTGAGCAGATGAGGCCCTCTATATACAGACAGGAGCATCCTCATGTTCACAAGCCCTGGTCCTCATGGGGGACTTCAACCACCCTGTTGGAAGGACAACACAGCAGGGCATAAGCAAGCCAGGAGGTTTCTGGAGGGCACTGATGATAACTTGCTTCACCAAGTGACAGAGGAGCCAATGAGGAGAGGTGCTATGCTGGACCTTGTTCTCACCAACAGGGAAGGGCTGGTGGGGAACGTGAAGCTCAAGGGCACCCTAGGCTGCAGTGACCATGAAACGGTGGAGTTCAAGATCCTTAGGGCAGCGAGGAGGGCACACAAAATCACTGGGCTTCAGGTGAGAAGACTCTGGCCTCTTCAGGGATCTGCTTGGTAGAGTATCATGAGATAAAGCCCTGAAGAGAAGGGGGACCCAAGAAAGCTGGTTAATATTCAAGGATCACCTCCTCCAAGCTCAGGGGCAGTGCATCCCAACAAAGAAGTCAGGCAAAAACATCAGGAGGCCTCCATGGATGAACAAGGAGCTCCTGGACAAAGCCAATCACAAAAAGGAAGCCTACAGAGGGTGGAAGCAAGGACAGGTAGCCTGGGAAGAACACAGAGAAACTGTATAAGCAGCCAGGGATCAGGTTAGGAAAGCTAAAGCCCTGACAGGATCAAATCTGGCCAGGGATGTCAAGGGCAACAAGAAAAACGTCTATAAGTATGTCAGCGATAAAAGGAAGAGTAGGGAAAATAGGAGCCCTTTCCAGTAGGAAACAGGAGACCTGGTTACCCAGAATATGGAAAAGATGAAGGTCCTCAATGACTTTTCTGCCTCAGTCTTCACTGGCAAGAGCTCAAGCCACATTGTCCAAGTTGCAGAAGGCAAAGGCAGGGACTGGGAGAATGAAGAACCGCCCACTGTAGGAGAAGATGAGGTTTGAGACCATCTAAGGAACCTGAAGGTGCACAAGTCCATGGGACTTGATGAGATACATCCGCAGGTCCTGAGGGAACTGGTGGATGAAGTTGCCAAACCACTATCCATCATATTTGAGAAGCTGTGGCACTCTGGTGAAGTTCCTGCAGACTGGAAAAGGGGAAACATAACCCTCATTTTTAAAAAGGGAAAAAAGTAGACCCGGGGAACTACAGGCCGGTCAGTCTCACCTCTGTGCCTGGCAGGATCATGGAGCAGATCCTATTAGAAACCATGCTAAGGTACATGTTGATAAGGAGGTAATTGGTGACTGCCACCATGGTTTCACCAAGGGCAAATCATGCCTGGCAAATTTGGTGGCCTTCTACAACGGGGTTACAGTGTTGGTAAATAAGGGAAGAGCAACCCATGTCATCTACCTGGACTTGTGCAAAGCCTTTGGAACTGTCCTGCATGACATCCTCGTCTCCAAATTGGAGAGACATGGATTTGACAGAAAGACCACTCAGGAGGTAATGACTTGGCTGGATGCTTGCACTCACAGAGTTGTGGTCAATGGCTCAAGCCCAAGTGGAGACTGGTGACAAGGGGTGTTCCTCAGGGGTCAGTATGGGGACCAGTGTCATTCAACAACTTCGTCGGAGACATGGACAGTGGGATTGAGTGCACCCTCAGCAAGTTTGCCGATGACACCAAGCTGTGTGGTGCTGCTGACACGCTGGAGGGAAGGGATGCCATCCAGAGGGACCTGGGCAGGCTTGAGAGATGGGCCCATGCAAACCTCATGAAGTTCAGCAAGGCCAAGTGCCAGGTACTGCCCATGGGTCGAGGCAATCCCAAGGAAAAATACAGCCTGAGAGAGTTGGGCTTCTTTAGCCTGGAGAAGAGAAGGCTCTGGGATACCTTATAGTTAGCCTTCCAGTACTTAAAGGGGGCTACAGGAGAGATGGGGAGGCACTATATTGTTAAATAACAATATTGTTAAATACACTTTAAATTAATAATTTCCATGATGTTAACAAAACAGCTAAATGCTCTATATCTGCTTATCACTCTATGCATATAGCTGACCTTTCTATGCATAAGAACACTGTACTTCTAAATAAGTCCCATGAGTTATATCACCAGCTAAAAATCCTGACTATTCAAACAAAATTCATAAATAGGGCAAATACTTCTTAAAAATGAGCTCAGAAGCTCATAACAACGTTGTAATATCTGCTAAGGTCTTTCACCTCACCCAATGTTTATTCTTTTATACAGCAGTGCAGAGAGAATAGATTTTTCTTTTTATCTGTTGTCACACAACGATAGAGACTGAGTATGCACGCAGCCAAGTGTTACACTAAAAAAGGGAAAGAAGAAAGAGTGGAATCAAGCCACAAGTTGTGCTATCAGTGGAACTAACATTGGATGTGTCTCACTTCACTCCATGACCTACCTTTCACTGTTAGGTTGGGTACTATGGACATTCAACAAAAACTAAATGTTCTAAGAAAGTCACACACATCCCCTTCTACTCCATCACAGGTTTAAATAACCCCTGCTCCTTTTACCTAGTTCCCTTGTTACAGAGACAGACAAGCCCACCCCAACCTGTGATCAAAGGTCAGGGCACTACACCACCACCACACAGGATACTTGGAGCCAGCCAAACACCTCCTCTTGCTCCTTCTTCCACAGGAGGGGCTAGGGAAGACACAAGGATAAGGAAGCAACAGTGTCTTTAACAACAGCTATTCAAAAATTGAAGCTAAACATAATGTTTCCATTTACAAAAACATCCTGAAGCTCAACAATTGCAGCGGGACTGTTTCGCTGTCAACAATAAGCATAATGTAAGAATAGTGAAATTGCAAAATCAATCATAGACATTAAAAGCATAAATGCAAACTGAATTTAACCTTTGTGAGCATACTCATAATCTCCCAATTAGATGATCACATACTAATGTTTCCACAGGACTCCCACACCTTATTTAGCACACAGAACAGATTTCAAAAAAAAAAAAAAAAAAATCTCGTAACTGATCTAGCGGAGTATACACTCTATGTTCATATTCCTAGACTCTCTGCAGCATTTGATACTATTAACTAATGCACTGCCTCATCCTACAAATGCAGCAATGATCCAGTACACTCTAGTCAAACTACTTCCCAACTCCTCCCTAGAAGGACACTCCAACACACAGCAACAGGAAAACTGCACTCACTCTGCTCGGTGCTTCTCACACCCCAGAGGAATCAGTTCTTTCTAATTCCTTAGACAGTAACTAATCTACCTTAATGCAGTAACAACCACTTCAAAACTTTTATCCAGAAAATAAACAAATGGGAAAAAAATATAAGAAGTGTTGCAAGTTACCAATGTATTTTTAACATCCACAAAGTGTGGTGCTGAGGTACACATACATGAAATAAAAGCAGCACAATGCCCAAATCTTTCTATGTCATTTCTTGTCATGTGCATTTGTATGCCAAAACATTAACAGATAATAATACATGGTCAGTGAGAGAAACCTTTACTCTTATTCCTACCAAAAACAGAATCCTTACATTTAAAGCATTCCACAATTTATCAACAATTTTCACAGTAGCATAAGGTAGTAAACACCATACTACCATATGCATCAATCAAGCCTAATTGTCACAGTTAGGCATAGTATGCTCTGCATTTCTGCTTTCTGAAAATTACATATTGCACTACCATAGGCATTTCTGCAGGAGATTATCCAAGATATTTCAGTTCTTAATGATGTAAAACTTTCTTTTTGTTCACAGGTGCCTGGAAGAATAATTAAATATTTCATTATTATGCCTCCATGTATAAGAGGTTTCAGGTGATATCAGGTCTCCCACACTTGCACACGCAGTACGAACCACTAACCCTTCCTGCAGTTTATCAGTGCCGAATCAGAAAATAATGTCTGACTTGCCTGAGCATAAACTAACCTATAAATATTTAGTGATGGAAAGCTGTTAGAAGGTTACCCAGTGAGGTTCCAAATTACTTTCTAAATCACTGGTATTTTTCATAAAATTTCTTTTGTTCATTCTTTTACATCAAAGTTTCTCCTTTTACCATTTGCTGAACAAAATCTCCCAATTCACTTTCCGACATACAAAGGAAACATTAAATTGTCTGTGTATTTCAGCACAGAAAAGTGTGGGAGCAGTACAAAAACAGTGAGAACATCATTCTTTACCTAAAGCAGAAATCTTTTACTCTGCTTTGTTTTTAAAACAGCAATATATTTTCTACGTGAAACTGAAATGTATTAACAAGCTACTGCAAAACAGTGGCTCTGCTGGGCAGGATATCTCAGGCTCAGAATAACAGGAACAGAAAGGTAATTCCTGGAGCATCCTCCTCCCATAGTTCTGGGACAAAATGGCAACCTGTGGCAGCCTCCTCACAGTAGAGTGCAGGCGGTGGTTATGTTACTGTGCAACTGCTCGTCTTTGACAAAGTTAGCTGATAAAACTAGTTTATAACACTTCACGAAATACTAAAGGAAAGTGCTGCTTGTAAATGCACCTAATGGGCTGATGAGCATAAATTCACGACAAATACCATGTGCTGTTAAATAACAGCACAGAAAAAGAAAGATTTAAAATACCAGTTGGAAAAATAAATACTTTGCTTAACAGGAGGCTCCCCCTGCACGAATGTAAGTTCAGGAAAACATCTTGCTGAAGCAGATGGCTATTTCACTTGGATCTCTCTACTACAGAGATATATATGTTAGATAGCAAAGGATACACAAAAAATTCACAATACGCACGTACCAAATCTGCTTTATATAAATATTTTTTTGAAAAACCAAAACCACCCTAACTATAACATTGTATTTAAAGATTAAATGAAAGCAACACTTCTCAGAACACCAAGCACAAAGAAATCCTGAATTATAAAGCTACTCGTCAAGGAAATGAAAGATCTACATGAACACTTTTAATAAGCCTTCATGCTTCACAAGAAGTGCAAGCACTCTCCCTCTCCAATACTGGCTCAAGTCCTAATAGCAAAGGTCCCATTGAAAGCAAAAATCATGGTTTGAAGGTTACATTATTGCAAATATCATTACAATTTGTATCAGGAAGTGGTCCATTATGTATTGCAATTTGGTTCCCAGTGTCATAAACTGCAGTACAGCATCAAAATTATGACTGAAAGTGGCAGCTATTTTAGAGAGGTACAAGCAAATTAGTTAAGTGACAAGAATTAAAACTGTCAAAATTTTCCTGGTATTCAAATAATGTTATTCATAAATTAAAGCAACTACAAGGATATTTGTTACGCAAACAAAACTACTTTCTCCTAATAACATAAAATTATAAAAGTATAAGTCACACCACTTCTCTTTCGGGAGCAATTCTGACTTCTGACACATATGGACAGCACATCTGACTCGAATCGAGTATTCTGCTAAGAGCAGAATTTTCTGTTTTCTGCTCCTCCTTACTTGGAGTATGTCCAATATAAAATCATTAAGATGCGTAAGCCTTACTATAAAGTGAACTTACCTGTGCTGGATTATCTTTAGCTTCCACACCAAAAACATTCCGTCGTTTCACTGTAAGCAAATCAAGATCTTTAGTATCATCATTGTCATCATCATCATCGTCATCTTCAAAGAACTTCACAGGGTCTGTGTTTGGAACCCCACTTGGTACAGGAACTTCTTCCTCCTCCTCTTCCGCCTCCTCAGATACCTTTTTCAATTCATCCTCAGACTCTCCACTCTCCTCAGCACCTTCACTGGAAGCAGAACATTCCTCCGTATCTTTCCTTCTCTCCTTTTCCTTTGTTTTGTTAATAGACACCTTTCCACTGAAATCAGTTACACATTTCTCCACTCCTTCATTGTTTATCGTATTTTCATTTTGCTCTGTCTCCTTCAATTGACCCGTCCCATCAGCTGCCTCATTTGCACACAGCTGTTTCCGAACTTTTTGAAGAAATCTCACACGAGGTGCCATTGCAAGACCAAGTGATCTAAAGCATGGAATTAAACAAACAAATTAATCTCATTGATGGCTCAAGTGATTCAATTTTAATTATGGAAATTCAGATTGATACATTTTGACCAACATATTTACAAAACAATAGTTAGCCTACAACAGGACAATCTAGCTTGAAGAATGCAAGTGAACATTGGGAGAGGAAGGAAGATTCAATAACTGAGAATTCTCAGGAACAGTTACAAATCCTTCCAGGAAACAAAGCAAACAAAGCAGCTGAAAAGCTGTAGACAAGAACAAATGATCTTTGATTCACAGCAAAATGTGGTGGAAGAAACACCAGTATAATTTGGCATTGAAAATACACAGTTGCCATGTCAAAGACTGAGATAGCACTGATCTCCATCAGTGTCCTTCACTGCTAGAAGTGCACCCAGAACATTATCCCCAGCATCTCACAGTGATGGAAAAGATTAGACAAACATACACAGTACGGATAGGTGACTAATTGAAGGAAAAGCTAAGGGAGAGACATTTCACCCTTAAAGGAAATCTCACCTGGCTGCATCCATCTACAGTAAGGCTTTACCTTTATGGCATATGTAAATACCATTGACAACAATACTATTATTTTACCCAGTTATTCATGACAATTCAAAGTTATACTAATACTCTATAGACAAAGGGACAAAAATTAGCCAAAAAGCAAAAATACTGTATAGCAACAATGCTGGAGAGCACTGCATGGAACAGATACTATCTCTAACAGACTATTTTACTTCAGTAGACCTCATAGTTGCCTACTACTATTACACCTGACCTTGTCAAATGCAAAAAAACAATATTTAAGTGTTTTTGAGACTTCATGAGCATTCTCATTAGGTGCATAAAAATATGAAGAAACATCAGTACTGGACAAGGAACACACAGAGACCACAGCTACATTTAAAAACACACAATACAGAACTGATAGTGTTTGTCACACTCAGGGCTTATACTTCCACTTAGCAAACGAGTAAAGTATTTAACCAACTAAAATGGCTACATATATACACGTGCACACACACATATAAAAGACCAGTTGCTTTTGATTCAGATTACGCACAGTTATACACTACGTTTCCCCTCAATGCTGCTCATTGCAAGTAGACAGCACTGTGTCTTCCCTTCACCATACAGCTCTGCATAAAGAAAACTGAGTTATGTCACAGGGGAAAAAATCAAACCTACACTCCCTGGTGGAAATGTCATTGCAAACAGTCCGCAACGCATTCCAGTGGTACTGCAGAGCAGCAAGAGTGGACTGTAAGCCCCAGAGAGCCTTGAACTTTTAATAGTAGCCAATGGGGCAGAGTAGTCAACAGGAGAGACACCTTGCTTAAATAACAAACAAACAAGAACCCCAAATGCAACCACACCTGTGGTTAAATGAGGCAGTGCTGGTACTGGCCACAGGTTAAAACACTGTAAAGTGGACATGCACCCAAAAAACAGCCCACACTGTTAGGATGAGGAAGAAGTTTTTCAATAACTAAAGCCTTCATTTTAATGTAAAGTTAATTTTGTTTAAGTATTTCTGATAACCCAATACTGTTCTACAAGCAATTAACAGCAATAATAAAGCAAGTAGAGCTTTATTAAAAAAAAAAAAAAAACAATCAAAGCAAGTTTTTATCCAGTGTATTTTGCACACTTACTGACAGTACACTGCAGAGAGGATATCACAACACATTTGGGAACTGAAATTGGAGCAACCAGCAATCTTAAACTTGTTTCAGTATTTGACAGCTAACACTAATTACCTTTGCAACGAAACTGTGTGTCAAAGTTTGGTCTATTGACTAACTGAAACAAAAATAACCAAGCAAAGCAGATGTAATGCTTCACTGCAGCAGCTGGAGGAGATTCAAACCTGGAATCGGGTCTTAACACCGGCACGGCAAAACACTTAAAAAGAGATTGCTGCAATGTCAATGAATGTGCCATCTCTTCAGCAAGGGGATAAAAATCCTTTGTAAGAGAAACACTTTTTTGCTTTTCCAGATTTCACAACACTATTCTACATGACGTATTGCTGTCAACTGTTGATAAAAGCATTGCAAGCAGCAGCACTGTACAGCAACTATGCAATCTGCGTCCATTTGTCTTCCTCAGGCAGACAGACATAGACACAATGTACACAGGGTTGCAAACTCTGGATTTTATCACAGCTTCTCTTGTGTGTCTCCAGAGCTAGTATTAAAGATCAGGATCATGGCTGCTGAGAAAAGTTTGACAAGTTGAAGAAACTAGCCTCTGCATAGGAAAAGTCAAAAAAGACAGCAAAAAGAGCACCCCATGATGTGGAAGAGACTCCAGCACAGCTTTTCTCATTCGAATATGAAATCCCACCCACCAGACTGCTGTTCTGCACTGATGTCTTTAATAATTGCATAAAACTAATTATCAGTCAGTGGTGGCCAATTTTTCTACACTGCTTAGCAACCCTACCAGAAAAGACCAGTGATACCAGAATTCAAACGACATCTGACCAAAAAGAATAAAGCCCTTAGACTTGAGGGAGAGGGAAGGTGTTAAGGTAGAATTTCACAAGAAAGTAACAGTAGAAAAACTTAAGCAAAGTTGTGTAACAACAATCCCCAAACACTTTTAATTACATAACTTTTCAAATAAATGTCAGCATTTGGGCTCATTACTGATGCTTTTCTACAGTATATCCCAAACAGAGAACAAGTTGGGACAAACACATCCTACTGCTGCTAAAAGTTTCCTCATGTAGTAAGATTCCACAGTTTCTTTATAACGTATTCCTTAATCATTTGACAAATCTAGAGTTCAGTCAAACTAAAAAACCTGAACACACGAACCAGCTTTTCTTCCCATCAACTAGAAAGTGCAATACTAGTTTTCATTAATTCAGTAGATGCCACTCAGACCACAATCCTACTCCGACTGAAGTTACATCTATTCGTTGATTTTAGTGCTAGCACTCACATACTCTTCTGGAATAAGGAATGTGCACGGTTTTCTCATAAAGACAGACAAAAAGCTGGCGAGTTATTTAGTGAGATTTCATAAATTCTAACACAGAACACTAAAAACATGCTAACACCACAATGTAGTCCTCAGACTATGGTAGCCTTAAAATGGCAACACAAATTCAGCTGACAAACCAAAAAAACAATCCTGTTTCATATTTTGATGTGAAATGCGATGACTTCTTGGCAGCAAGCTCTTATAGAAAGACATTTTAAATCAGCTTCTAAAACCAATACTGAAACGGATGGATTATTTTGCTACTATAAATGAAAGTACAACTGGCAGTTCTATTCATCAACAGAAACTGAGGTGGCCAGACACCACCATTCCCTAACACTGATCAGGGAATGCATAGAAGTAACTGAACAAAACACCTGCAATGCTTAGGTTGCTCCTTCAATTCAAAGCAAGCTGACAATTATTTTCAGGAAAGAAGTTCAAAGAGTAAAACTCCAAAGAAAGAATATTGTATGGCTTTGAAAGGACTACCACTTTTGTTTGCTACTGAATAAAGAAAAATCAAGCATTAGTAAACATTTTTTAAAAAATAATTAAAATGAATGGTGTATCAGAACTAGCATACTGCCTTTTCAGAGGTTTGTTAATTATGCTCATAGATCTTGAGTATGTTTACATTAACAGGGTAACCACTATGCCTCTGTTTGAATTGTCTGAAAAGCTGAGTATCTAAACTCTTTAAAAAGACAGAATCTTAGACACTCAGAACAAAATTTGTCCTTGTACAAAACAAATTAAACTCAAAATTTAAGACCAGTAAAATCTTTTAATTTTTAAGTGTCACAAGAGTCCCTAACCTGCACCTAGAAGATTTCCAGTAATTTTTGAAATATGAGCCAGTTGTAAAGAATCTGAGGCCACTTCTGCAAAACTGCTGCACAACAATTTTACACAAGTTAGTGCTTCATTCTGATATTAGGCTACTACATTTACTAAATGTTAGACATATTCCATTAGTGAACTTCTTCAGAATGATTTGCACACATGAAAACACAGCACAGCGATTTCTTTACTGTAGAAGAGGTTCAAAGATTTAAAACAGCCTGGAAAAGGTTAAATATTCCCAGAAGCTATTTCAAGAGAAGAAACATGTATTACTTGCCTTGCAATATATGCTACATCTACATTTAACATTTAAAATGTTTTCAGAAGACAGGATGAGCAACCATTTAAAAACAGGAGAAATCAAATCAACTGAAGCGACACAAATCTGAATTAACAGGCTTTCCAGATGGTCTGATTAATAACCAAAACAAACAGAGAAATTGCTTTTGCTATGTTATTTACTTGACTAGCCAGCTTTACTTGACTAGCCAGCTTTAGCCCTGTCTATTAAGGAGCTCAAATGCATGGTACTCTAATAAGGAATGCCAAACAATCCAAGAGTTTATGGATCAGGATCAAAGAGAAGAACAATAAAGAAGATTGTCATGGTTGGAACCCAATCACTTAGAAGATCAAGATGTAGCCACCTTTACAAAAGCAGAAGGCAGCTCCACATTGCAACTGCATGCCCTAGTGCTCCTGGTACCTGAGCCACGCTGACAGATTTCTAGAGTGTATTAAAGACCATTTCTCCAAATCAGCTGGATTAGCCAACTCTGAGAGGCACTCTACTGGAACTGCTACTCATGCATATGCAAGTGTATTTAATTCAACTGTGAGTGTAAGACCAACAGCAGGCTCAGCTGCACAATGCTAAAAGGTAATCCAAAATCCTAGAAGAAACGAGGATGATGACTAAGAGAATAATGATCCTGGACTTGGCAGTCAGAGCAACCAAACCCTCTACTCTGACCATGCGGTAAAGTGGTCAGATCTACACCCACAGCCAGGGAAACTCGCATGAGAGTGCAGTGGGTGCTTTCCCCAGTCACTGAGAGGACAGACAGACAGATCACATATCCTGGTATCACACGTTTCAGACCTGACAGCACCTGCAGCTACCTACTGCTTTGTAACACTGATCTGTAAGCAATACTTGCAAAATTAGCTGGGCACTAAGTTGTGTGTATCAGACGTTTCCCAAATAACTTGGCTTCAGCCTGCATTTTTTTTGCTATGTACCAATACAGGGATAAACAAGAGAAAAATATGCTGCATTCCTCCTGAAAGACATGATGAAAATCACAGAGGAAATTGCCTTCCTTGGCAGCCCCTTAGAGCTGTGACTAACCTGTCCATTCAGCACATTCGCCTGCTGTTAAGATCTGCCCCTGGAAACTGATATATAAATATATGTTAGCACTTAACAAAATTAAGTTCCTGAGAAGCAAAATATTTCAAACGCCTGCCTCCTCTTTACCTTGTCTCCCATCCAGGAGGCCAGACTAACTAATTATTACTTTCTACCCTGTTGTTTGTTTACATTTTCTTATGTTTTCAAAGCTGTCCTTTGCAAAGAAAAGACAAATTTCTCTTCTATGAAAGCATTGAGGTTCTCCGACACCCAACGTAAAGGCTGCCCATGTTAACACAAGGCCTGTGCAAATCTTCTTTCAGCAAATTACTCGAGAGCAATTTGTACTGAGAGGATACTGGAGAGAATACTAATGCACCATAGCTCACAGGTTATCAGTCTCTAGAATACTTGTGTATCTGTGTATAGACATACACACACTTTATTTTCTACATAGTTTTCTAGAGATGATTTTACATAATAAGTTTTATACGATATATAAAAATCAAAAAGACTACTGCTTTTCTGCAGACTCAACCAACAGAGCTTAAAGAGAATCTCACTGCATAGACATGCCAGGCAAGAGAGCAATGAAAAAAGCGGGCAACACCCTGACAGACTGAACTGCAAACCTGACAAGGGCATTAAGCTGCCTGTTTTCTCTGCAGGATTTTTAGTGGAGTAACATCTATCACGCTAGCAGTAAATCTCCACAGAAAGGCTGAAATACTTTTCAGAGCATACACACAGAAGGTAAAGGCAGGAAAGGATTCTCATCCCAGGTTTTGCCAGGAGTTTGTGCGCGGAGCACAAAGCAAGGTTGCTTCTGAATGCAGAACTGAAACATACCAGACTTTGAGGGCTTTTCAGATAAATTAAGCCAACTGATCCACTGTATCAGTGGATGTGAACCGAATTGAAAGCCAGGGGACTGCAGGGTGTATTTAGGTAGATGAGCAGTCTGGAGAGTAGGGAAGAAGAGCGCCAACAAACTGTTCATTTCAAGCAAAATCCCCAAATGATCTCCTAGATCTCTTGATTACTTCCAGATTTCCTGACTTCTTGATTATGCTTCCATATATTTCAGAGTGTTGACGAAACCTCTCCTCCTCTCTCCAAACAACTGTCTGGTTTCTTCCATTTTAATATATTAATGACAGATTAGTAACTTTGCAAAGCTGGGATTAGAACTGAATTTGATGAAGGACCAAATCCTGGCAGAGATGCCTGAGAAGAAAAGAACTGGACTACTCTGTCCACATCAAAATCAGATACTAGATGGCACACCATGCTGACATCCAGAAAGTGGCACAGGGATTCCGAAAATTCAGCATTACCACCATCTCTCAGTTGGTTTCTTAACACACTGGTTCAACTTGTATGGTCATCCTTCTTAGTCCTAATCTGCCACTACCCCTTACATTCAGCATAGTAAGACCTACAATAATGCTTTTAAGATGCTGACAAATCACACAGGTGAAGGGGCAGACAATGCACGTAGTGAAATTTTTCAAGTTTTTGCTAGTTCTCCTTTTTAAAAATTTCTCAGTCCATAACGTGAGAAAGCATCTTTTGTAATAGGCTTATGTATCTTAAAAAACATAATCATGTTAATTGCAGCACAGCACAGGAAGATCAGGTGTTCTACAGCCTAGTAATTTGTCACATTTTAGTTCACTACACCACGTGGTGACAAATTTGAAGACTTAAGTCTTCTCTGTATGAAATTCCAGGACATAAAATTAATTTACCATGCATCTTTGAGCACCTTCCTGTTCCCTTCTGACTACCTATGTCCCATGAGATTATTCAAAAATTTCTTCTGAGGCTGTCTTACAAAACAGATGGTCTTATGGTCTCAGATGGTTGTCATCCGTAAAGTCAATCTGTCAAAATTAATTTCCCTCCCATACAAAATGTGGAATGTTCACATATAGTACTATGTTTCACATAGTAAAATAGATGCTATTCAGTCCAGTGCAGATGCTTCATCTTTACCAAGTGCACTGAATCTTCTGAAATGTAATTTATGTCCACGGAGCAATGTCCCAATCACACTCAAAATGAGACTGTAATGTATCATCTTTAGATACTCCACTTTCTTTTTAAATAATACGCTTTACAGTTTGGCATTTAGCTTTGAGATAGAAGGGCAAATCAGGATTAAAAAAACCAACCACCTATTGTTGTCTATCTTTTTACTTTACAAGTTTTGACTTCTACAGCAAATCTACCTTCTGCTGCAAGAGTTATTTCTCTTTGTAGAGATATATTGTTTTTAACATATAATTTCTATTTAGAATGTCTCTGAAAATATGCAAAAGCACAGCATAAAAGTATAAATACACTACAAGACCATCCAATTCTGTGCGTTAACATAGTCAAAACAGGTATTGAAAGCTATCATACACTGTGAAACTTCTCATTATACAGCTTTCAGTTTCCAAGTTGATCATACTTACAGGGCATATTCTGCTAGAGGCAGTTTGAAAACATCAAATACTTCTTTATTCTTCATTAAGTAAACTGAACGCAAGTAGGATACAAAACACTGAAAGAAAAATAAAAGTATTTAACAAAAAAAAGAAACCATTCACTTACCAACGTATGAAACTAACAGCGTACAAAATAGAATTACACTATTAAGTGGTGTAATATTGATTTCAAACTGAAATTCTTTTACCCAGTACCCATCAGACAAAATTTATCATTACTACAGAAGTGATGCTACTTCAAGTATTCAAATGTTTCATTAAATGCACATTAATTGGCTGCATTTCCCATGGTATGTCATGTTATTTTCGCTAGAAAGAAAATATGGCAAATTAGTCAAGAGGAAACATCACTGATCCATTTCTTTTTTTTCTCTCAGCTTTTCTGAATGTTGCTGTGCTATTCTGCCATCTGAATTATGTGGAATAAAGAACAGATTGCGTTGCTATCAATCTGAGGTGTCCTGACAATCTTAGCCACTAACAGAAAGTGCCTTAACTCAATGGAGCTGCCTTTCACTGTGGCCTAGGATAAGTCCTGTTACCTTGCATTTACCATCAGCTCATCACATACACACAGTCAATCACTGCAACTCATCCGACCAACATAAATTCAGTATACAGCATTTACTAAGTCAGTCCAAGGTTGAAGTTTCAATTAATCCCAGACTTTCACCAAGAAAACTGGAACCACTGTGTAACATAATAACTTAATATTGTGTTCTGTCTTCCCTCCATCCTTCGCACAAGGACAGATTTTTATTCTTCTCATGTTTCTTTTACATGGTCTATTTCTGCCTATCACCAGCAGCATAAATACTGGAATTTTCTAAGTATCAGAAAAGAGCCCTGGATTTCTGTTGTTCGTGACCTAAGTTCTAACACATGCCAAAACTCCTATCACAAGGCTTAAACCAGCCAGCACTACCAACAGTAGTAAATTAAGCTCATATGGTTATATTCAAGCATACTACAGCCACTATGTACATGCCCCTTGCGGTGGTGCAAGCCCCCCCCTCCTCGGACATTCAGTGCCTGGTGCGAGCTTCTCCCCCTCCAAGGCCACAGACAAGACAGGAATGTGTTGTGACGCTGTGAACTCAAGGCTGAGACGCCTCCCTGGAGTCTGCGATTCTTGTTTTTCCCCTTGTTAGTGGTGTCTTGGAGTAATGAGCAACCTTCAGTGTGCCTGGTGTTTGTTCCAAATAACGTAAATCACCTCTCATCATTGCCTGAGGAAGGTACACTGTGAGAGTTTGCACAACGCACCAGAACATCATATTGTCTGAGATGGGCCAAAGTGGAAAATTACTGGACAAAAGTCAATTATCTCAGACCCTATAAACAGCGACCCCAGAGGGAGACCCTTTGAGCTCTCCTGGATCGCAGCGGGCTGGGTCCAGCATCTCCCCTCAGCTGGGACGCCTCTCAGGATCACTTGCTGGCGGAGGCCACACCAGGCCTGGGTGAAGTTCTACTTCTCGAGACTCAACAATCACCTGTTCTGGAATGCCAAGGCCTTGTGAGTATTTACTCTAACCTGAGAAGGAAAGAAGAAACTTTTAAATATAGGCTAGTCTCCTCTATCTGCCTCTCTTGCAGAGGGAAAGAACCTTTTTATTCCCTAGCCCCCCCGCTTACATATTTTACTGGATCCATACATTGCGTGATTATTTGTTTGTCTATTTGTCAGTTTGTTTCTGTGTTTTGCATGTACCTATATATATGCATATAATCTTTAGAATACTTAGTAAGTTAGCGTGATTCTTATCATTCGAATCTGCAAGTCACTGTCCTACACAACCCTTGCTTTGCCTCACACCCCCCCAATAAAGCTCATATTACTGCTAAATAGCAGCCGTCCGAAAGATTTCATCCATGACACACCTGTCAGACAAAATTGTTGTATTAATAATTCACATGGAATTAAAAAAAAAATCTATTTCTTTTTAACCTGAGATAGAGGAAGAAAAGGTCCAATAGTTAGGAGCATCAATCTCTTATGGGGATTCTTTAAATGCATGTAAGAGAAAAAAACATTTCCAAAGGTGAAAAGAAAGATGAGACAGTAAATTAGGCAATGTCATAAAGTCATACTTTTCCCTTTGGCAAACCGAAATAACAACTATTAATTGTAAGGTAAGCAGAGCTAAGAAATACACTTTTCAAGCTGCCCAACACCTCATTACAAAAGTGAATTTTCATTTGCTTACTTTTCCAAATGCTAAGTTTTAGGGTAAAGTTTCCTGTCCGGAATATGTCTTTCAATTAATTTTAGCAGTGGAAGGTGCTAGCACAATCCGTTCAGCTGCTACCAAGAATGAAGTGTGGAATAAAACACTTCTTTGCTCACATTAAATTATTACTCATTTTACAGAAATATCTAGAACCTTTAGGAAAAGGCTTCCGATTTGACAGATCTCATTAATTTATTGCTGTCTAGCAAGCAGTGACAAAAATAAACTATGGAGCCTCTTCTTTCTCTGAGGTGGCAGATAGAAAAAAGCATGCTAAGTAAGCCACATCTCTCCTGTAAATCCCAGAGTTGCAAAATCTACCAATCTGAAGTGCCTACATGGGTCACTACACGCCCCAGGGTAGAAATTTCATTCTGCCTTTTGGATATTCTATAAAGCCATCCACTTACTTTACTAGTATTTCTTTGGTATGCACGGTCTAGAAATTAATAAATGATAGGTAAGGGGCAGAAAGAACACACTTTTTGCACATGTATCAAAGACCTAAAATAACTAATGAACAACCAAATGCCAGATGTTCTAACTCACGTCTATCAGCTGTCAACAGGGTTCAGTTCACTGCGATTCAAAGCAATTTTTCAAGTTTGTCATGGACTGGCTGCCGGATGGTATTGCTCTATGTTCAAAGAAATGGGCATCTAATTAAAGTAAGATATGCGCTGTGAACACTTCCAGCAAAAGATATTCCCTACTCCAAGAGCTTACACCGAAGCTGGAAAAGTTTGATACAGCATAGAAAAGCTGTTCTACTTTACAAGAGAAATGAAATACAGGAAGAGAAAATAATTTATTTGATTTTTATTTAATTTCAGTACCTTCACTTCAACCTGTCATCTCTCTTGGATTTTATTCAGTTCTCCTAAGACTTCATCACTCTTCACACACACCCTGTACAGCTGACAGAGAATAAGTTTAGTCAGTCTGAACTTTTTATCAATTGCTATTGTCCACTACTATTTGTGCTGGGTTTGATATCACTTTCAAGGTTTGGTTTTTTTTAAATAACTGAACATTACAAAAATATATTAATCAATTTGTACCATTAGAGAAAATGTTAATGTTGGGCATCAGAAACCCATTACAGCTCTATTACAGTAGTAGCTAAAGGTCCCCCAAACCACCTGAGACTATTCTACAAGTACAAGAAATAAGGCAACAAGTACTATGCTCAACTAATTCACTACATTTAAATTTTTATTTATTGATGTATTTCTTGGATAATTGTTTTAAATATTAAAACACAGGCAATTCAATTTAAGTGCTGTTTTGACAGAATTCAAAATAACAGGCTGTGACTGGAATCTCGGGCTGTAACACCCTGCATGTCCCTCTGGGTGCAATGAACAATTTAATGGACAGACATCACTTCAGTGTCCCAGTACCCCCTACAGAGTAACATTCAAACTAGCAAGAAAAATACATTATTTTTTAAACTGTGTTTTAGAACAGAATGAACTGACATATGAAATATTAAAATTACAAGAAATGCCAAAAGGCAGCATCAGTCCATGAGAGGAACTGCAAAGGTTGCAAAGGAGCCCTAATCTGATTCACACTCTCTCTTTCCAAGCAACAGCAGAGGAACCACGTCCTATCAAATGAAGCATGAAGTTTGTTGAAGCAATCAGTAATCAAGAATTTTCTTTTTTCCTCTTTTTTTTTTTTTAACCAAAGCAAAAGCATCTTGAAACAAATCAAGAAGCTTAGAAGATGTAATCACTTAGACTTCATGCCCTCTAACACGGCTATGCTCGTGTATGATGTCATTTACTATGCTGTTTCATTGCTATCTGATCCATTGAGATGGGGAATTTATTTCTTACAAACGTCAGGAATTTGGGAGATTGCAACAGATGGGCTAGACAGCACTACACCCGTGCCTTTGAGAAATCCAGCATTCCAGAGAAGGATCCAAGGTCAGGATTTCATTTGCATTATTTTTATTGTTTTATTCACATTGACATGGAAGACTACTGGGGCACATTTGTATGCCATTAGTATGTCTGAACAGTCATACTTAAACCTTCTAACTCATTCTTAAACGCTTCTATGACAAACGACTTGTCCATACGTCAATATTTTAACAAACTGAAGGTATATATAGTTTGTCTGCACGATGACCCCGCACTGCTACCTATAAGTGAAAAATTGCAACAAAAATTGTTTGAAAGGGTAACTAAATGGCAACTAAAAAAAATTGCAAAAATTAACTGACAGACAGACCATATTTGATTTTACTCTTGTGCTACTTTTAACCTTTATTTTCTCTTGTCCAATTCAGAATCATCTTTCTCTGCCTTTTAAGAGATCTTAAAAAGCCAAAGCCATAAACAGAGAGGTTTGTTAGTATTTTCATTCCATGTAAGACGATGCTGACCTCCTCCTACTCTCATTCTCCCCCAACTAGCTGCTCTGTCACTTCTGATGCAAACTGGTGTAACTGCAACTTCCTGTGGCACTTGCAGGTGATCCTAATATGTCACCAGTACATCTGGCCTGTGCAACATTAGGACGAAGCTTATGCCGAAATTCCACATGCTAGAGGCAATACTTTGTGCACTACAAAAACCTGGGATACCTAAATGCCAAAAATAGTTTTAAGAGTAGTTCCTTGAACACTGCCTTAGACATGCACAAAGCTCCTGCTGACTTCCTCAGGCACTTTGATTTAAGACTCCTTGTTTAGGAAAGTAAGAATGACATTCCTCCAACCCAGTAAGTGTCTCTACTGCAGGCATCCAAGCTAGGTCACATCACACAGGCCACCCTGGCAGTGCAAAGAAACTGCCATGCATCACTCCCAAAGGGGTTTTAAGGTATCTGTCAGGATGCATCCTAGAAGTGCCTATTCCTCTCATCAGCTATAAATGAAAGCTCAGGCAGACTAGCTCACATAGGACATCTAAAGTTAGGTGAGATGAACCTCACTTTTAGAGTTTTAAATATGGCAACTTGCCTCACTGTACATCTGAGTTCAGCAGAAAGGCTACAACTCTTAGTTCATCTTTAAGCATTCATGATTCCCTTTTCATCTTACTCTGGTAAACCTGAGCGATAGGGTATCTTCAGGCATCATCAATCCTCATGCTATCTCAGACAAATAAAAAGTTATTTACACTAATACAGAATTTCTGCAATCTTTTCCTTGGGTAGAAACCGTATTTCTCAGGCTTTGGCATTTACGGATTTCTGACCATTTTGCCTTTGGTAGTGCTCTTTAAATTTGACCTATATGTATTTAAAAAAAAAAAAAAAAGTGACCTAAAAGATTTTCTTATTTTTCTTCTAATCATCTTGTTTCCCTGAAACTCAATTTGCACTCCCGATTTTGCGTAGTTTGGAAGACACTTGGTACAACCACAGAATTCATAGGCTCAAAATATCTACACTGTTCAAAAACAAACAAACAAGCAAATCAACCTCAGAAAACCAAGACATTGCAGCACTTCAATAACCAAGTAGTAAGCTCTATTGCAAAGAGTTCACAGACTAAAGACGTTATAAAACCAAGGAAAAGTGAGAGTACCTGTGTCTAGCAAGAGGCAGCATGATGCCCAGAAATGTTTCACAGGCCATCTTCCACAGAAAGTGTCTCTTGCAACTAGTCCAGGAACCTGCCTAGTTATTTTAAGTTTCCCTACCTTCCACAAACCTGCTGAAAAGGTAAAATTCACGTATTGTTCATGGAGTGTCCCAACATAAATCAGCACAGCAAAGAAATACCATTCATGGTCCCATTCACACACTCCATCTTACCTGAAAGAGTTATTCTAGGCTATTTTGCTTCTCATTTAAATCCAAATGAAAGTTAAAATGTTTTATTCAATGCACTGGATTTTACCACTGAGAAAGGACAAATTGTCATATATATTCAGGATATGCAACAATAAAAATTGATTAAGAAAGTGGGAATATGAGGCCTACATGGTTTCATACTTCTAACTTTTTAAGCGAAGGAATGAGATCTGCTACTTTTCAGTAACCTTTTTTTTATTATTGTTATTTCAAAATGTGCTGTATCACCTCCGCAGCAAAAGTCCTCTCAGGAAGAACTACCAATTACCTATCCCCTTCAATCAAAAGGGTTACTGAATTGAAAAGGGTCCTATTCTCCATCATGCTACCAAGGATACACAACAAAAAAAAGGTGTATTTGCACTGATCTAACAGTTTTATGCTTTACAGAATCACAGAATAGTCAAAGCTGAAAGGAACCTCCAGAGATCATCTGGTCCAAAGCAAGGTCAGGCAGAACAGGCTGCTCAGAAACATACCTTGTTTTTAATATTCAACAACGGAGACTGCACAGCCTCTCTGCCACTGGGAACCACTCAGAAGAGTCTGGCTCCATCTAATTTATACTTCTCTCCCAATACAGGAGATACTCCAAATGCTCAATCATCTTTGTGGGCTTCATTGGTGTTGCCTTCAGTTATGTCGATGCCTTTCTTGTACTGGAAGCTCAGAATCAACCTTTGTGCTCCAAATGTGTCTCACCAGGGCTGAGTAGAGGGGAAGGATCACCTCCCTTGACCTGCCAGCAACGCTCTGCCTAATGCCACCCAGAATGCTGTTGGCCTTCTTTGCTGCAAAAGCACATTGTTGGCTCATGTTCAGCCTGTCGTCCACTAGGACAACTTCTTACCCCCAGGTCTTCTGCAAAGTTGCCTTCCAGCCATTTGGTCCCAGCCTGTACTAGTGTATGGGATTACTCCTCACCAGATTCAGGACTCAAACAGCTGTGAAAGACTCAAACAAAACAGTAAAAGCCCACAAACAGCTGAGAAGCACTGACTACTAAAGCAAAAATTACTTGCATACCCAAGACTCTAAAATAAACATCCTCACCTATGCCTTAACTTAGGCACAACAGCAGTAGGTCAGGTGACTCTTCAGGCATTAGGGTCACAAGCCCACATTGAGCCCGTATCAACTCACACAGGCTATAACAGGCATCTTACCACCAACTGCTAACACATGATTATGATTATTGTTTCTATTGATGCCATGTTTTAAAGATTAAAAATCAGAATAATTCAGCAGTTCCAAACACTGCTGGCTAGAGCACAGACGAGCAGGTCAGTTATTCCAACAGCAGTTCTATTTGACGAACTTGCCTCGAGAACTATAGTACAGCAGGTGACTTACCCTTTGAGCTTTGTCTTTTAACTCCTGATCTTGAGCTAGGAAAGCTTGCATTCTCTTTTGGATGTCTGTTAGTTTTTCAGGATTGATCCTAAATAAAAAAACAAAACCAAACAAACAAAAAAACCAGTTAACTTCAATTATTAGAACATGCAAAAATAAGCCCCTGTTAAGGTCCCAGGAGTATTTTCATGTCTTTTATATTGCTTTCATATGCATAAAGCTATTACCACCCTGAACAAGGTTAGAACGGAACCATGTTAAGGATGAAGCATACACTCTTCAAACGAATAATAAAGAAAAGACAAATAGGAACTCAGACTTCTAATCCAGAGACAGTCTTCAGTGAAGGTGGTGAAACTTCTTCCAAAACAGAGCTAAAATCAGCAGTAAACAACTTCTTGGATTTATAAAAATGCTGAGGAAAAAGTACAGAAGAAGCATAATGAATTACAGTACTACTTTATACTGAGATACCAGTCTTCATTAAGGATATTCTCTGCATTTTTGAAAGCTTAAATACAATCCATAGCCCTGGGAATACTAAAATTTAAGTACTTCTTTCTTACAGTCAGATGAGCAAAAATAACAGACATTGATATTAAACAGATTTAAGAGCTCAAGATATTGATCAGGTGAATAAAGAACAGCGACTGTATTATAGAAAATACCATTAAACCTAGCAGGAAGTTACGCAACTCCTCCCCCAGACTCCAGATTTTTACACTTATTCCAGTGATATCTACACTATTCCAGGTTTATTTGCCCAGATCCTTTCTTATTTTCTTCTGGTTTTGATCTGCTAGTGCCACCCAAGTGTATCACACAACTTATCAAACATGGTAGGAAGGTACCCCTCAAGTAGAGGTCAAAAGAGATGCACAATTACCAGATTTCTTAATCTGGTTTTTGCTGCTGTGTGCCATGCCATCCCATACTGTACAATAAAACACTGTCTTTGCTGAAGGAAGTCAAGAAAAAAAAAAGAATCTAAATAATGCCTCTTCACACAGCACTCAGTCTAGAAAACATGACTGATTAAAAAACATTTTATCGTTATTTTCTGTAACATAAGACATCACGACCACCACTTATTCTTACTAAATACAAAATCAGCAATTAAGCAAGGGCTTGGAGGGTATTACCAAAGAATACTTTAATATATATAGACATCAAGCTTTATTCCCTCACAATTTCAATTTCTTATCTCTGTCAGATACAGCTAGTGGAAGGCTGTAGTGCACACAAAAGCTATTTAACTACAGTTTTACTGAAAGATCAAAAAGCTGAGTTCCAGTTTAAAGCCAGCAAATAATTTACTCTGAAAGTGCAAAGACATAAGAGAGAAAATAAGAGGCATGAAAAATTCAGTTGGACACAAACTGACCAAAAAGTCTTTGAAATGCAATGCAGGATGGAATGTTCACAAGATACCTAAGACAGAAAAAGTAAACAGAGAGAAGGTTCCTCTAGATTTTATTCTATAAAACAAGATTGAGAAGGTAATAATGAAAATATTCATGATCCTAACAAAGGAAAAACGGTAGAATAGCAAAACAAAAGCAGTGGTTTGCTTAATACCAAATTGTATTAGAAGGTACAGGACAAACTATACTACCTCACTGCAGAGGAAAGAGTAAGTTTGCAGCGACCTGAAACTCAAGAAGAAAGTTTAAAGTAGAACTGAAAACAAGTATAAAACCAGCATAAACGCACTGAGATAAAACAAGAAATACAAGCACAAAATGAGATACAAAAAGTAAAGAAAGGACAGCATGAATAACAACAACAACAAAAATTAACATCAACACCAGTAGTAAGACAGCCCAGAGAAGTGTTGAATCGCTGGTTAGGGGAAAGCTATTAAGAGATGACCTCACGGCACTTAAATTAGCCAGTCTCTTTTCCCTTGCCCTCACTCAAAGTGTCAGCTGCACTCAGACAGCTAACAACAGCTACAGCACAGCCCAAGCTCACACCAGAATTGCAGATCATGGGACAACAGGTACTTAGATAAATCAGTTGGGTCAAAAGAAATTTGCTCCATAGGAACTAGAGAGAAAGTCAGACAACTCAGAGTCATAGTTGTATCTATTCTTGACAACTCCTCTGAGATAGATAAAAATCTATGGGACAGAGCAGGTAAACAAAGTGCTCATCTTCAAAGGAGGCAAAAAAAAAAAAAAAAAAAAAAAAAGAAGTTAAATAACTAACTTTTTTGTGATACCGCAAAAACAATTACTAAGCACCTAAAGAAAATAAGCAGACACACAATGGCCCATATAGCTTAGTCAGAAGCAAAACATGACTAATCGGTTTGATTATTCTTCATAGCAGCATCAGCAGGCTTTAAGAATAGGAAAGAAACAGCAGATACCATATTTTATGTCAGCAAAGCATCTGGCAGTTGCATATTCTAATTAGCTAGGGAAACATGGTCTACAAGAAATATTTAAGTAAATGCAAAACTGGCCTTGTAGCTGCACTCCAAGATTAGTCAGGACTGTCAACTACTCACTGTTGTCACTGTCAAACTCAAAAATGCATAACAAATTCCAATTCTCCTCTGGGCCCACTGTTACTTATTATTTTCTATGACTTGATTGTTGTAGGAAAATGATTCATTATTTACAGGTGATAATAAGTCATTTGAGCTCCAAGCATAACGGACAATAATCTCAGACAAGATGCAACAACATTTTGTTGACAGCACACAAATTTTAGTTTGAGTAATTTAATTGAAATTTGCAAGAAAAGGGTTTGAAAAACACAAAAACCACAACATACTTTACAGTTAAAAGCATGGCGAGAGAATGTGGTGTAAATCTAAGCAATGTCAACCAGGAATATGGTGCCCCAAGCACATTTTGAGGTTATGCATTTCAAATTTCAAATATTGCATATTAAAAAAAAGTCATAATACTGGATTCTCTCCTCTCTGAGGCTGTATCACGACAACTGCCCACTGTCGTCTTCATCTTGTTCTGGGATTCCAAAAATAAGAAAGCTAGACATTGTTCAACTGAATTTTGGTTTTAATGAGTTTGCATGTTTTTTCTCTCTGAACAAATAAAACTCCTTACAATAATTACATATATGTGACTGTTTGGAGAAACAAACATAAAAACTAAACACTTAAATGAATTATTGCAATTTAGAAGGTTGCCTAAACAGCTAAGAACCAGTGAGCTAGAACCAACTATGCAAAGACTAGAAGTGGATCTTATGACAGTCTTTCATTTCAACTAGGCTGTGAAGTACTCTGTGAGTACAAATATTGCATTTAAGGAGCAGGATAACTTTTTGAAACTGTTGTTTTCCCCAGCATTTGCATAAATGGCCACACTTGACTGTGCCATGACACAAATATGAATTCAGCTTGCTTGGTCTAATGAACTGATCAGACAGACAGCACTCTCCCATTTCCTGGTGGATACACACCCTACTTTCCTCTCATTTCCAGTTTTTAACACCAGGATACAAGCACTGCTTTTACTAGATACTGTCTCTTCCCCAGCCTCTCCAATGCAGAATTTAAACAAAAAAGTTCAGCAACCACCAAAAAGACCATACTGCTATGATGTAGCAGAACAGTTTCCATATTCCACCCAGCTTCCAAGCAGCAGCGGGTTTTGTACTGTGCTCTCAGCCTGGAACATGGCTCCCTATGGTTACACTGGATGACTTGGAAGGCTAGAGAATGAAGGAAGAGCTGTGACCTAAAGAAGGCTGCTCAGCTGCCAGCCTCACACCAGCAGATCATGTACAGGTGTGCAAACACACTGGTTAGTGATACCAATGAACTGTCCTACAGTAATGATGGTAATTGTGAGGTAGCTAGTTCAACAGATTCCCTAGTATTAATATTACTGTCATGGACCTGTTGGAGCAGGGGCGACACAAAAATAGTCAGAGGGCTGAAGCACCTCCCCTATGAGGACAGGCTGAGACAGCTGGATTTGTTCAGCCTGGAGAAGGCTACAGGGAGACCTTATAGCAGCCTTCCAGTACTTAAAGGGGGCTACAGGAGAGATGGGGAGGGACTCTTCATCAGGGAGTGTATGGATAGGACAAGGGGTAATGGTTTTAAGCTGAGAGAGGCAGATTTCTATTAGATATTAGGAAGAAATATTTTACTGTGAGGGTGGTGAGACACTGGAACAGGTTGCCCAGGGAAGCTGTGGATGCCCCATCCCTGGAGGTGTTCAAGGCCAGGCTGGATGAGGCTTTGAGCAACCTGGTCTAGTGGAGGGTGTCCCTGCCCATGGCAGGGGGGTTGGTACTTTAGGGGCTTCAAGGGTCTTTCCAACCCAAACCAGTCTATGATTCTGCAACTCAATGTGAAATACATATCCAAGTATTCTTCGCTGTCAGCAAAAAAGGTGTTTTGTTGTTGTTTTTTTCTTCAAGAACCACATTTTTGTTACAACATTAAAGAAACCAATATTACACTGGGGGTGTCTATATAATTGCACTTCCTTTAATAAAATTTTCTAGACACAAAATTTGTTATTATAACCACTTAGGAAGCAGCTCCTGTGTTGTTACTCAACAAAATTGTATGCCATGAAGTAGTCTCAAGGTATCATAAAAAATCATTTCAGTTTACACCTTGCATCTAAAGCTTTAGCATTATAGACTCCTTATAAATATGTACATAATATTTAATACTTTCTAGTAGCTTTTTGTCATATTTTACCTGTTAATTGTCAGGTTGTCCTGATTAGAAAGGAATGGTATACTAACAGGCTCTATAGGCATCTTAGATTTAAAATTGAAAACTAAGAAAACAGACCAAACCCCAGCCTTCTGAATAGGTATTCAGGAAACGAAAAAAGTTCTTGCTCTCTCTGTTTTCAAATCATGGTAATGTTTCAAAAGCTCTCACTAAATGAAATAAATAAATGTTAAGTGCTGGTTTTAAGTCAGAAAACACAAAACAAGATTATGCCAGACAACAGTTTTAATAAGAACAATAAAACAAACACTTTAATTGACAGTGATGTTTTATGAACAAAAAGCTTTCAGAATTAATTTCAGAAGTTTGAGGCAGAAGTTGGCAGCAAGCAATGCTCATTACCTTCTAACTCATGAATTAAATCAATTCTTGAGAATCTGCAGCTAGGTAAATATGCACAAACACCAAAAGTCTTCAACAGAAGACCTGGAACATGATCCACGGGTTGATGGAACTTCTTCAACAATTTATCAACTGCCAAAACACACCAATGTTGTACGAATTGGGAAACTGGCTAAAACTAAGCATCCTAAGAAAATTTGTAGTTAAAAACTTGTAGGATTAAACTGGTTTGCAACCAACAAGAAATTACAAGAATTTTTTTTAAGGATTTTAGTCAGCCTCTTAGAAGTACAATGCTAAGCCATTTAAGCTTTAGCCACACTAGGTAGACAAACTCTAAGTAAAAGCATTCCCCTTCATTAAGCTGTTACAAATACAAGGTATGTTTTGCAGATTGGAAAAAAAGGATCTCAGGGCAAGCTGTTAAAATATATTATCAAACAAAAGCCTTGACTTTGTTTATAATGATTCCAGTTAAGAATGTTACCTAAATGTATTTATTATACATATGCTCTAGTGGCTTGGTAAAAGAAGGAATTTTTGACATGGTGTTTAAAAAAAAAAAAAACTTACTATAATGCGTCCTATTATTGAATTTACAATAGAAGAAGCTAATGAGAAAAAGATTCTCATTTATTAGATTTTAATAATGACAAGACCCGAAGTATGTGTTCACTTTATTTCTTAATTCAAGTTTTGACATAAACATACTAAGAAAGTGTAACAAAAAACAGTTAATCATATAAGTAGTGGTAAATTCTTCCCATCCTTTGTTACACTAGAACTGAACAAGTACAAGCTAATTTTGAGCAGGCCTGGAGGTTTAAGCAATGAGGATTATAATAATTGCCACTTAAGGGTTCACCCTATCTTGATTTTTTTCTCAAAAACAACTATTTCACAAACACTTCCTGCATACAGTTAATTATCTTCTTTGCTTAGATATTAGTATCTTCACCTTCAAACCACAGCTCAAAGTAAAAGAGTCCTAGCCTTGCTCATACTCACTTATACAGAAACTTAATTTTCCACCTTGTCATCCTTCTCTGGATTTCTTCTAGCTCCCCTTTATAACGTTTGGCACACTGTATATATGTATTCAAAATGGAGTCAGTTTCATACCGTATTTTCTGGCTTGCGTTCTATTCTTCTTCCATATTGCCTTCACACGCTGTTTCCTCTTTTGATTTAACATTAGACACAGGCTCAAAGAACAACTAACTCCTTCCTACCTACAGCTGCTAATTAAGATATTACCACCAATTCTTTTTGGTGGTGTGGTTTTTGTTCTATTATTTTTACAGTTAGGGTTTTTGTCTTTCCTACATGTCCATTACTCTGCATTTAATAACTGGAAATACAAGTGCTCCTTTATTTTTACGTGGTATCTTTATATGCTTCTGTGACTCTTTCAAAGTCACTTCTCTTCTGTACAGATAGCACAGATTTTACAGGTCTCCATCAGAATACCCCCTCTAGTATGTAAAACAAGCATTTAGCCACATTTTTATTCCCTGTTCTTCAACTAACTGGTTCAGAAAGATGATGAGAAATTGGAGAAACAGTCTAAAACTAAACAAAAGTCAAGTAAGAGAAACAAGAATGCTAAAAGGTATAAAAACATACAAGGACAGATTAACGATATTGTAATTGTTTAATCTGCAAAAGAAAAGAAGAGAAAGAAATAGGATGATAACATTCAATTACATAAAAACTGGTTGCAAAGAATAAGAGAATACATAATTTTCCATATATTCTTGGCACGGGACAAAACAAATATGTCACTTAAATTACTTACAAGGCTTATCAGATACTCGAAAAAAATTAATGGCAGGAATTGTTGAGTATAGATGAGATCACTTTGGGAAATTGTGAAGATATTCACAAGCTAGACAAGCCTCTGTTAAGAATTATTTGTGCAGCTGATCCTGCCTTTGGGAAAGGGGAGGGAATAGGTAACCTCTCAAGATCTTTTCCTTCTACAACACTACCAAAATCTCCCTTGTTTGTCCTTCTCCAGGCAATTCAAGCACTTTACTCCATCAGGATCACAACTGTCATAGATTTATCACAAATTACTCCTGTAGAAAGCAGGCTGAATAACAGACAAGCCATTAGTCACTTACTTGATTTCGGTGACAGGTACTTTCCTCTGTGCCAGCTGTTCCACCATGCCTTTTTCTTCAGAGGGAAGCAATACTAACAAAGCTTCACCACCTTCTTTGTATCTGGGGAAAAAAAAAAAAAAAAAAAAAAGAGAGAGACTTCAAGCAAACATGCAAAAAAAAAAAATCAATTTTTTTCACATTTTCAATAACAATTTACATAAGAATTACATTAGAATTTACATTTGCCTCCTTATAAGCAAACAAAAATCCTCATTTTACAAAGGGAAAAGAAAAGGCAAACCAGTTAAGTGACTTGCCAATATCTGCACTAGAGCTGATTTCAAAACTACACCTAGAGCCCTAAACATCTGTGACTAAGACACACATTCAGATCAGTGGATCTTTTCTTTTCTTCCCTAGAAAAAAAATCAGAAATTTTTCTGTAGTAATCAATTGGCATTTAATCAAAGCTTCCAACACTAAAAGATCTACCTACTTGCATTGATCCTTTACCAATAGGCATGTCTTAACACCTGGTAATAACTGATTCTCCTCTGCACATCCTACAAGTGAAAGAAGGTAAAGGCTTGGAAAGGTTAAGTGCCTCGATCCCAAACAACTCCTACTCGCATGTTCAATAAAGGCTACTAACAGGTCACACAGGCATTACTGAAAGAAAAGCATAAAAACAGGAGCTCTTTCATTTACAGAAGCACTTTCAGGTGCACAAGAAAAAATACAATCAGACTGATCCCGTAAGAAAATATCTAGTATTCACTCCTAAATACACTTAACAGCTGTATCAAATGTAGCTGACTTGGTAATTACTCAAGATACATGGTTGGCAAAGAAATAAATATTCTTCTATTATATTCTTAAAGCATCTTCATGTTCACTTCCTTTTTGTGTAAGAATCAGTTCCTACTTTCAGCAAATTTAGCAACTTGAGGACATCCATGGAGGAAAAAAAAATACCCAACAGCATTAGTAAACAAACAAGACAATGGGTTTAAGTCCTACTGACAAAGTAATAATGAAGAGTTAGCTTATCTGCATTATCTAAGTCCATAGCTATTGTAACACATATATTATTTCTTCATTTACATTTACAAATAGTTCTTAAGAGTACAGATTGATAGGAAAATATTGCATTAGAGTCCTCCATTACACAAAAACACCAACTGAACTAAATTTCAGAAATATGCCAAAAATTGGAGAGAATCCAACTCACAGTCAACTGATGAAAGCAATGTGTGGGACAAAGCAAAATAAAGGAGCGGTACGTTACTATGTAGAGCAGCTCAAACTGCCAAGAGCTGCTCATGGAGAAGTCCCTAGGCAGCAGCAGATTGTAAGCCTATACATAAACTGCTATGACTATGAGAATTCCATATATTTCAAACAAAACACTCATATTATTTTTCAAGTGTCATTTTATATTAAATTATTTAACACCTTAACAGGGTAACCTTTGGTTTGGTTCCTACTCCAGTCATATTTGTCTTTTTTCTCCTATGCTGGTAAAACTTTTCATCTATCTTAAGCATCCTGTCTTCTATAAGTAAAGTTAACTGTTTCTATCTTTATTCCACTCAGTCTGCTGCCATTTCATAAATTTTCAGCTTCTGTTCCTCCCTCATACATTCTCCTGTTGGGTCTTTACTCCAATTGCATCCACTCTTCTCCATCAAGAGAATCATTAAGGAAAGGATATTACACAAAAGGTATAAATTGTCAGTAGAAGGGTAGGAGATCTTATCAGTTTGTCTTTGGGTCAGAGACCACAGAGAAAAAGACTGTGCCAGGGTAGGTCACATATTGTTCCAATAAAAGCTCAGCAATGACAGAAGAAAACACCGGTTCAGGTTTTGTGCATAGAAAAGGGGACATAAGTTATATTTAAGAAAGTATCACAGTCAAGACTTCATTGACTTGAGAGCTTTTAAGTGGAAATGAGAGAGCACAGAAGGATGCTCTCAGGCACACCAAACAAGATTCATACCATTAACTGGTAAAAAATAATTTCAGATGGAATACAGGGAGCCCACATTTCTCCAAGTATAAACAGTTATCATTTGGCAAAGAGTTTCACAGAACTGTTTGAAAACTATAAACACTGTCTGTCACTGCATTGTAAGCAATGCAAGTAACAACAAAATCTGCAGTTAAAACAGTCTGACAGCTTTTATTACAGCTCTCTGCTTTCATTTGATGAATTTGAAAAAAATCACAACAAAATGTTGTCAGATGCCTTTTTTTTTCCCCAATGGTATACGTGATGGGCTTGAGGACTAACTTTTAAAGACAATTTTAAAATATTTCATAGATGTTTTCATCATGAGATTTTAACTGTCACATTCTAGATTTTGAAATTTTACATGGAAATCAAATTGATACAAAGAGGAGAGCCCGCCACATACCAACACTATGTAAATTTACTGGGCTTATATGGTTGTGTAAGAGTATCAAAAGAAATGGCAAAACATTTGGACTTCGTCCCAAAAAATACTGCTTTAGGGTCATAGGTGAGGGAAAGATACTGTACAAAAACTATACTAATTTGATTTTAATCCATTTAATTAGTAGACCTAAAATGTTTGTAATGCAGAACATTTAGCCTGTAGGCTCTTTCTAAAAAGGAGCTCTAAAGCAACCCATATGCTTCGTTTAAGGCTATTTATTTTATTATCGTTACCAACCACACAGGAGGACATAAGTCACTGCTGACCAAACATCTCATGAATGTTTGGGCCCTTTATAAAATAATTAAGGTTGGGAATGATTTGCCTATATAGACCAACTGCAGCTTGTAAGAGAGTTCTATATATTTTAAGCCAGCCAAATTCCAGACGATATTTCCACAAAGTGGGTGCATGTGAGACACTGCCACTGCTTGAAGAAGCAAGGAAATCCTGGAAAGCCACTGAACCGTAGAGGACTTTGCATTTTATGGCAAAACTGATGATCACAGTTCCAAGGCAGCTAATTATTCATCAAAAGAACCTGAGCTCCCAGAGCACTATTGGAACGAAGGACGAAAATATTCTCTTTTATCTACCCAAGCCTTGTATCTGACAGGAAGACAGAGACAATATTGTTGCCAGTAAGTCTCACTGATTTAGAGCACAGAATAACACACAGCTCTATTCTTCTCTACAAAACTGATGCTACAAAGGGAAAGGATTTAAAAAAAAAAAAAAAACTATCAGAATGATCCAATACCTGGAAAGAATATCTGTTTAGTGTCTTAACACAAATCTTCCTCATTTGTTGAGAAGATGAGAAAAGTCTTGTTTACACTATATAAACACAATATATTAAGGATTATTTTTGCAGATTCCTTAAATTTAGTCAAAGGCATGAAGTGATTTGTGTAGTTTTGCTGCTTCTGGCATTTCTTATCCTGGAGTGCCTGACTTGCCATTCTTAAATTGTAGTTTTATTGCATTTATTTTATTCAGCATGCAACACACTATGAAAGACCATACAAATTATGGAAGAAATACCCATCAAGGGTCAGAGAGTGAAAATATCCTCTCTGAAAGCCACAAAACCTGAAATGACGTAGTATGGGAAATATCACTTTATATTACTTTTGCATTTATAGGTCTTCTTCAGTATGAACAAAGCCACTCTCATAACAGGATGCAGGATCAGATGAACCTTCAATCTGACCCTGAAAGGCGTTCTTGTGTTATTAGTACTAAACACATTATATGCAAAGCCAGTCATCTTTTCAGAAAGTACAAATTCTGGAAATGTAATTCTAAAGGCACATTCCATAGGTAATTCACAAAAAGAAAACAAGTATTAAACCTGGTATCTGTAGACAACAACTAATTCAATATTTACATTAAGTCTTGCAAAGCCTTTATGAAAATGGTAATGTAGCAAAATAAAGAAACAATCACAAAAAAATAGACAAAGAAAGAAGAGACAGAGGTTTCCAAACACCTATACTTTCTCATCTTCTGGCAACTACTAAGAA
>NW_010128443.1:0-3976 GCF_000699245.1 Pterocles gutturalis | reverse complement strand
CCCTATACTTTCCCACCTTCTGGCAAACACAAAAAAAAAAAAAAAAAAAAAAAAAAAGGCAACATTAAAAATACTTCTCAGAGATGATGCCTTCAGAAATTCAAAGGGACTGAAAGACATCTGGTGACTACTGATGCAGTGTAATCTTTTCCTTACCTATTTTGGAAACATTCACTCTTTTAAATGTGAATATTTTAAACATACTTGAAGTTAAGGAGGAACAGTCTTTGCCCATTTTTATAAGTGTGATTTAATTAATTAAAACAGTTTAATATTAATGTTGTTCTTCAGAGCTAAACATGAAAATGAAATCATTACAGAATTGAGAAAGCTGAAAACCAAAAGATGTTAAGTACCATCTGGTAAGGTTTGTATCTGCTCATGTCCCCAATGGGTGTTTAGCTAAAGAAAGCAAAAAAAGGAGTTTTACTTCATCAGAGTATTAGCTTATTTGTCAAAAAAGAAAACAACTTAGTAATGTGCTAATAAGAAAATTATGTTCTTAAAGATAACCTCATAAAAAGAGGCTACAGTGGAAATTTTAAGTTTTCAAAAGTATTTTCTCTGTGTGTTTCATACTAAAGGCTCCTATGTTGGCGAACTTAAGAAAGCACAAGCTACCAAAAACTGGAATAAAGAAAAGAACACTCACGGTTTAACCCCAGATGGCAATAAGCAGCATACAGCCACTCACTGACTTTCCCCTGATGGGATGCGGGCGAGAATCAGAAGGGTAACAGTGAGAAAACTCTTGGATTGCAATAAAAACAGTTTAATAGGTAAAGCAAAAGCTGCACATGCAAGCAAAGCAAAACAAGGAATTCATTCACTACTTCCCATCGGTAGGCAGGTGTTCAGCCACCGCCAGGAAAGCAGGACTCCATCACTAACAGTCACTTGGGAAGACAAACACCGTAACGCTGAACATCCCCCTCCTTCCTTCTACCCTCAGCTTTATATTTTGAGCATGACGTCATATGGTATGCAATATCCCTTTGGTCAGCTGGGGTCAGCTGCCCTGCCTGTGTCTCCTCCCAGCTTCTTGTGCACCCCCAGCCCACCCCCTGGGAGGGGGGGGGGCACTGTGAGAAGCAGAAAAGCCCTTGACTCTGTGTGACCACTGCTCAGCACTAACCAAAACATCCCTGTGTTATCAACACTGTTTTCAGCACAAATCCAAAGCATAGCCCCACACTAGCTACTATGAAGAAAATTAACTCTATCCCAGCCAAAAGCAGCATAAAGACCTACATCTTCTGCTCAAAATTTGTTTCCATTAACAATCCCTAAAACACGGGAGAAAAGAACATCCCTCGGTATCCTAAAGGACAAAGTTCTCCACTAAAGCCAACAAAAGAATATTCCTGTAATTATTTTCAGTAGACAGATAAAACCTTTAAAACTATAGCCAATAAAGCAACAAAGCGTCAACCTCAGCTACTGAAATTCTTCAGAAGGACGACCACTTCTGCAAACGAGAAGACACTAAGAGTTCTGCCCATTCCCGCCAACTGTAGCCTTCAAGTTGCCCATCATCACCCCAAACCAAACATCTGTCCTAAAAGGCTAATTCATTACAGTGATTCGTTATTCACTAAGTCTAGACTTCAACTGTGCTGGAGAAAAGTAAATTAAAAACCTCAAAGTAATCAAACTTACTTGAACTTTGCAGTAATTGATAATATTCTTTATCTTGTCATCTCCTCAAGGAGATCAAGAAACCAGAGCAGGGGCTCATCTTTGCACTGCCATTTTAACAGTGTCTTAGGATATCAGATACAATTCATTCCAATTCTGTATAAAATTGCATTTTATTTGCAGGAAGTCTTTGGAAAAAAAAAAATCACATACTTTTAGCTCATATTTGTCTTATTTTCTAGAGTCTGTTGGCTTCAATACTTATCAAAAAGGCAAGTAATTTCTCTGCAACTCAATCTTGACTTACAAGCAAGGAAGCTGTGACAAATTATCACCAGCACTATAAAGCAAAGGGTAGGAATGATATATCTACACTGACTGCAGATGAGAAAAAATAATGCCTACAATCAAGGGCAAGCACCAAAGGCTGAACAAGAAGGAAAGGGAATAAATTATTTACAACAGTGTGATACTGGCTAATTAGAAGTAGAGAAAAATGGTTTACAATGTCAAGAGCACCATTTCTCTAGCAAAGAGACACAAATTGCTGCCAAATAGTTTCATTTCACACCAAAAAATAAATAAAATAAAACACCAAAGTCAAGAAGATAGTTTATTCACCATGACAGAATCTATCTTAAACTTCTGCTAAAAAAAAAAAAAAATCACCCTGAGCCAACAGCTGGTATCAGGCATGAAGGAACTAATAACATGGCGACAATTCAATGAGGACAGGATGAGAAAAAAATGCTTTTCATGCAGGACAAACAGATACTCAATTTTTGCTCATCTTAACCTATCTTAACCTACCCTTGATCAGATCCAGCCAAAGGCTGCATATACCCCTTGCCAATACAATTAAAGCAAACAATACTACCATTCGCACAAAGGCAATAGATGAAAACGTGCTGTCGTTATTCATCAATTCCACCTTGTCATGCAGTAGAGTTGAGCTTGTTCTAAGTACATTCAGAGTAATTTTACATCCTTGCCACAACCATGACAACATATAGCTCAGACAAGTGCACCATATTTTAATTGTCAGTGACATACGAGTCACGGTGATACGAGAATAAAATATGAATGGGAACCATCTGATTGATGGTCATCAGACACCAGCGTTACACTGTAGGGCAGACATTCAGTACGAAAAAAAATTACGGGAAAGCAACGGAAAGAGAACTGTAAGGATAAGGATAACTCTAAGGTAACTGTAAGGATAGCCTGCGTGGATATGCAGACCTCCCAGGAAATGTTATACAGGTTTTCTTGAACAGATGTATTGCAACATGTTTCCCTAACATTTGTATTTTAGAAGATATAAGTTGATGCCAAATTTCAAGAGAGTTAAAGGCAGTATTTCTGCTTTGTTTGGCAAGAAAAAAAAAATATATCAAAAACTGGAGATGATGACATAATCATAAAATTTGGCTGAGGAGGTTTGCAGATATAAAGATACTTGCATTATAGTTTCCTGAATTGGAATATTCCCTATTAGAAAAAATTCAATATAAAGGAGATTATAATGTTTTTGAAGATATTTACCACACATGAACATGCAAGAAACTGTAAATATATAATTTTTATGCATTTTTTAATGCTACCACCATATTTAAAAAAAAAAAAAGTGTTCTGTGGGGGTTTTTTTAATCTGTAACTTAAATGGAACTTTACCAAGTTTACTTGATTAAAGATCTAATTTTAGCATAACTGGGCCAGGATGGAGAGTATCAACATATGCTTTCATCTCATCTGTCAAGACATGTAAGAAAGTAAGGTATCACTGCAAAACTTGTGAGCTTAAATCTAAGCCCATTCCTAAGAAGTCTTGCATTCCAAGACAACAAAGACACCTTTAGATACATTAGTATTGCAGAAACCCTTCAGAGTAGATCCCTTCAGAGAAAGGAAATCAGACATCAATGAAGCCAAATCAATTTTTCAACTGTCTCTTTCTCACTCAGATCAAAATTGATAGAGACCTACTGGAGGTAAGCAAATGTCTGCTGTCCTTAAAACATTAAGGTCAGTAAGTTGAACCTTTGGAATAGCATCAAAACCAAGCCCAATAAATTTGCCTATTTTTGTATGTGCATTATGATGCACTCTTAAGTATGTATTTTCACTCTTCCTCCACTGGACCCCTTTGTTCCTCATACACAGTTGCCAAACTATTAATACAAAAGTATTTAACAGTTACTTCCAGTGCAAAGCCAAATTGTTCACCATGTAAAGTGACAATTTATTCACTGTGCACCATTCAAACCCTTCTCAGAACATAAATATTCCAGAGTACTTCATTTTGCAGCAATAATCATAGAATCACAGAATGGTTAGG
>NW_010128442.1:352-1463 GCF_000699245.1 Pterocles gutturalis | reverse complement strand
GCCCTGCAGTCAACAGTTACATCTTGAACGTCACCGGAGATGAACCTGTCGGCTGTAGAGGGATATCAGCTTATGTCCCCAACCCTCCTTGCAAACAGTAGCACAGTGGACAAATTCTTGGTAGTCTAAGACACAGCTGGACATAATTTTTATTTGCTTCATGCACAGTAGTGCAGACTTAAGAACTAATGTTCACTAGGACCCAGCAATGCTAAAAATCTGCATGTATGTGGGAACCTACACAATACTAATGAGAGGTAGGATGGGACAATAAATAAAACAAGTTTTACTTAGCTATCTTTCAGGTGACTCTTCCCTCCATCTCCCCACAACTCCAAGCATTTCCAGACTTTCCGCAGTCAGCAATTGTCTTTCCATAAAGCTGAAGCTGCAGGAGCACGCATGGGGACTTTCAGCCAACACACGGCTCCCTTGCCTTGTAAGTAATTTGGAAACTACAAAGACATCCAAAAGTTTGGCAACTGGAATCAAAATGATCCATCTTTATTGACTAGCACTGAAGGCGGGTGGAATACACTTCCATGAGTGAACAGCACGCAGCACGCCCCCCCCCTAAGCAACCAGTAGCAGAAAACCGAGTGGTTTGCAAACAAATTTCCATACTCTCTGCCCTAACCAAGCCTTTCTAGCAACAGGCTGAATCTGTTACTTCACTCAAATAACACGGCCAGGCGCAGGCTAAGCTGTCTGACCCTGGAAACACAGCTCATCTGTGCAGAGGTAGAAGACTGTACAGATAATGTGGATTTTACAAATTAATTCACCCTCCAGTACATAGGAACAGAAGCAACTGCCGCTGCAGGTTAAACGTGTTGCTGTGTAGGCTCCTGTCCTGCCCGACGCACACTTTCAGACTGCAACACCTGCTACTATTTCAACACTTGATCATTCCAGCTGCGCAGACCGGCACTGTGGGGGAACAAAAGGGTTTGCACTTGTATTATCTCTCTAAAAAGTGAGGAAGAGGATCGTCTAGTCATCACTGTGCCTCTCTGAAGCCAGGTCATGACCAGAGAAACACGAGGCCTCACACTCCACCCCCCCACAGCCGCCTCAGGGGGCTGAGCTTCCCCCCGCACACCCCCCACCA
>NW_010128442.1:0-221 GCF_000699245.1 Pterocles gutturalis | reverse complement strand
CCCGGCCCGGCCTCCCGCGCCCCCGCGCGTTCCTCGTACTTCCCCTCCTCACAGCCGAATTCTCCTGCCGGCGGCTCTCGGTGACCACAGCTGCGACGACAGCGACGTTTGTAACGACACCGGGACGAGGGAAGAGGCAGGAGGCGCCCCCAGGCCCAGTTCCGAAGGCAGCTTTTAGCAGCCGAGGATTCGCGGCTCTGCAAGAGAGGAGAAAGCTTTCC
>NW_010128441.1:0-11874 GCF_000699245.1 Pterocles gutturalis | reverse complement strand
TTATTATTATTATTATTATTAATAATAATATGATGCGTAATATAAGAGGGAAACCTTGTGAATCAATGGAGGGCTTTTTTGAGAAAAATAAAAACTGTCATGCTTCTATGAACTTCAGAGAACCCTTTCCCTGGCAGGCCTCCAAGACCTTTCTTATTTCATGCGGTCTTTGGGGTAAAAAGAAGGCTGACAGTTGCTGATTAGAGTCTCCCTTGGCTGTTGTCCTGGCTCAGAGACTATCTTCCTTTTTTTTTTTCCTACTGGTTATTTAATATACTTTACAATTAGCCCACAGGGGTTTGCTACAGGCAGACAGTTCTCTCATCCCCTTTTGGCTATATACAGTCATACAAATGGTGCAAGATTACAAACTGAGAAATACAGAATACTTTGCTAGGAAGCTCTGCATAAGATCTTCTACTGAAGCTTTAATCCTATAACTGTCTTTTCAGACATATTCAGTGTTGCTACAGCTAAGGAGAATCATTATTAAAAAAATGTAACCTAATTCTTGTAAAAATATTCAGCATTTTAACTTAACATTGAAACACAGGAATGGAAAGAAATTGAAAGAAATTTGCTACCAGCAAAAAAATCTGGTAGTGTTTATGTGCCATTGCAAACTGGTTGAAAGTGTTTGTGTAATGCTGTATCCACCTTCAGATGCTCTCATCTCTGTTAGGAAGTTCATGACAGCAATAAATTACTAGTCTGCATAGTCCTTAGCAGTTATGACTACTAGTAGCATACTCAGAGAGACACTTCCTGATTTCACCCTTGGTCATATCCCCAAACACTCCTAATTCAAACTGCAGAGTCTGAATGATTCCTACTTAGGCAAGTCAGAGATTTTGTAGAAATTTTGATTTTCACATAAACTAGGAGAAAGTCTCAAATAGCCACCGCAGCAGAGTTTACTTTCCATAGTTTCACCACATGAGTGAAGGGTTCAGCTCAGAATCTTGCTATGGCCAGATATGGTTGCAATAAGAATAAGGCTAAAAGAAAGATGTGTTTTATTAGTAGTGCCTCCTGCAGACCCAGGTGCTGTCTGCTTTCTAAGTGTGCAGTTCACTTCGGCTTTGAGGCCTGTGTGTGTCCTGTCTCTTCAGATGTGGGTCAAGGACACGAAAGAGTATGATGCACTGTTAAGAGAAACTATTAAATTAATTTTGGCACATTTTGTGATATTGCAGTGCAGGACTATCTGACTTAAGTGCAAGAATAATTGATCAAGATGACTACTTTCCCTAAAAGTTTTACAAACTGTAATAAAAAGCTATGCTGTAAATCCAAAATGACCTGCAAAACTCAAGGGAAAAGTGAATATGATCTCTTCACAGTTATTCTAGCAGAGATAATATAATTTTTGAACTTCATGACAGCTCTATTGCTTTTTGTGCCATCATTTGGCAGTGTGTTACGGGCACCTTCATCCAGAAATGCTCTTTCATCCAAGACTGCAAAGTCAAGACTTTTCTTGTCATCATTTTATTACACTGTAACTTGAAAAAGATACAACACTAAATGCAATGGAGCAAATGAATGAGAAATCATCATCATCTGAAGTGCATTTAATTCTGAGTGACTGAGTAACAAATTAGTCATTATGGCATGGGGAACAGTTTTGTGTATATTTCCTTTTAATTAAAATAATTACAAAGAGACAGTATTTTACATATTTTTTAAAAAATAGTGCATGTTAAAAAACGAAATTAATTTATTTGAAAGATATCTCTTAGGTTACAGAAATCATTTAAGTGTATAGAATTACAAAGAGGAGAAAGAGAGTGAAGCTTTTTGCAGTGTTATGTTTGGGATTCATCACACCTGAATATATATATATCTGAAATGTAACATCAAGGTCTAAGCTAGCTACCATTGTCTGCTTTTATAGGTAGTGGAGAGAAATAGTGCTTTCAGAAGGTAATTCATCTGATCTTTCCTAGATACCTCTTTTATAAGGTGTCTATTGCTTTCCATTGAGTACACAGCATAAGATAACTAGCCTAGAATTATATATCTATGTCACGGATATTTATGACAGATGAATTCACCTATGTCACTTAAGTACACCTGTAACACAAACATGAGGCAGGAAGACAGCTTCTACCCTAAGGAAACTGCAACACAAAATTAGATAAAAGATGGCTGAAATATGAAAAAACCCAAACCCAAAGCAAACAAACTACACACATCATCCAAAAAATCCCTGACTCTTCCAAAATAACAAACCAAATAAACAACAACAAAAAATAATCGAAGAGCAGTGTCATCCCTGCTGGTTGTCTCTGCATAGTAGAGCAGCTTCGTTGATGCCTTGTGTAGTTCTAATTGAAGAGATTTCCAGGAAGGTAGTGGTGTAGTTTTACAGGTTTTTTATGGGAAAAGTATCAAAGCAAGCTTTAATAAACATTACCTGAACATTTAACAAAAGAATTTAGACATGTGGCTGCATAAGAATGGTTTTGTCTTGGAACTAACGTGCAGAAAGATCGTAGATAGACCAAATATAAATACCCGGAAGGAGGTTCAGATCAAAGACAATATTAAATTTCTTGACCTGAAACATTTTGATGGCTAAAATAGGGCAGAAGGGAGACCTGTAAGGAAAGAATAAGATCTCTCTTCCATACATGTTGAACCTCAGCTGCTGATAAAATTGCCATGAGGAGATGCGAGAATTCTAAAAACATAATTTACAGAGTGATCCAAGATCAACATTTCAATGAAAGCCCTGATGAACGTCAGTTCCATAATGAAGTTCAATCACTAGTTATTTAAAGAAATTATAATAGCAAACTTTAGTTATGAATGTTTTCATGCTTGGTTAGAGTTAGAAATACTAAGTACACAATTAAACTTTACATCAGATGGCAGATTATTTATGAAATCTTCCTTAAAACTTTTTGGCTTTATTAAGCTGAGGAAATAAGAAGCCAGATAATAAACATGATGTATGTTTTAGTTATCAACAAGCTTACACAGAAGAAATAATTGATGTTCTAAAGTATGACTGTATTGACTTTATTCAGTCATAGTAAATATTACTCTTCCAAAATGTGAATAGCTTCCATAACACTCCTGAAAGAGTAATGTGAAGAACAGTGACAAAATTAGGTTCCATGCCTTAATCAAACTCCAAGTAAAAACACAAGTTTCATTACACACATTTTCATAGAGAGGAAATAAGCAGTAGTCTATCCAACCAGTATGAAAGTGTACCCACAATAACTAAGCCTGGCAAAACGAGTTAATGCACATTTACGGTAAATGTTTTGTATATTTTGTTTAGAAAGTATACTATGCAGAACAATTAACTTAAAAGGATCAGGTACATGTGGGAAGGAAGATTATCAGAGGAGACTGCAACTAAGGAAATGTTTTGCAGATGTACTGCATTTAAATTAATAAAATCTCATTAGGTTTTATGTTTGCCAATAACGGTTGGAAAAGTTACCATACATTGTAGGAACAATTACCCAAATCTTCACTGTCTCATTAGGTTTGTCATACTGTTTTCATTATAATACATTAGAACTTGCAAGTGAGCCTTTAGTAATGACATATTGTTCCAATTCTCCTTTCAGCAGACTCTAAGTTGTTTTAGTATTTGTGTTATAAGCCAGCAGGTGTCTTCACTTTGTTTTTTTTCTGAATTGGTTTTATACACAGAACTCCAGACACAGAATGGAATGTAAAAGGGCTTTCAACAACCACATAAAAATGAGTCTGATTAGAGTAGAGCAATGCACACTATTTTTATGTTTTTATGATAATTCAAGGTACTAAAAATGTGCATCTTTAGAGTATACATCTATTCCTGTAAGCTCTGCTAGTGAAAGCTGTATTAATGTAGATAAACCATGTGATATACAAAGTTTGAAAATTTGCATAACAAATGGAAGGCATAAAGCTGATTTGAATACCTAAGGCATTATAAACTTCAATGAGAACAACTAACACTGTCTGAGCTTGTAAGGCACTTGCATTCAAATGAGTAAGATATAAAGAGGATATGATTCTTAAAACACTTTGAAGCTTCCTACTTCAGGTATTAAGAAGCTCAAAGTTAAAATAAATATTGGATTTAAGTGAAGAGGGGAAGAGGCTTAGAAACAATTTGAAAAAGAATTCACCTATATTTATACCTATTTGGTATAAATGTCACATGACCTTCAAAAAAATGAGAGGCTGCTTTGTGTGCTGTCCCTGAGAAAACAAAACTCCACGAAAGTCCTCTTAGATCTGCAAGGATACTGTTGTTCATTTTAGCTACATAATGAAGTAAAATGTTAAATATCATATCAGGATACATTCCTGGACATCCTGAAAAACTGACAAGAATATTATACTTACACCATTGCAATAGCTGGATTTTCAGTTGCTTCAGAACTGTGATATGAAGCTGTTTTACGTGATTAGTGCAGGCTAAATACAGTATCAGTAAATGCAGGCTTTGCATTTGAAATATTTAAAAAAATGACTTTTCTGTTTTATTTTCATTTATTTAAGTTGTACATTTTAACAGTTTTAACTTACCTTTAAAATTTTCATTTTTGTCCCAGAAATGGATAAAAGTGAAAGCAGAATCAGAGAAAACAAAGAAAAATGAAGGTGAGGGAGAAAGAAACCTGATAGACTATAGCTGGTACTGAGGGATGTTTGCCATCTTCTCCAATCCTGTCTCTCTCATGGAAGAATGTGAGGAAAAGAAACAACTGACACATGCTTATTAGCATTTTTAAAGGAACCAGCCTAACAATTAATTTTAACTAGATATAAGGTTAGTTATCTATAATCAAACTGCTTGTTAAAAGTACCATAATTAAAATTGTCCTGATTTGAAAAATAGTAACTGTTTCAAGTGATTTCTGAAAATTTCTAGACAACCCTTTAAATCGTAGCCATCTCTGTGCATAAACAAAGCAGTTTTTGTCCAGTCAGGAAATTAACATGGGCTGCAAATTGGTCTCTGATCCATGGCTTATTTTGCCTTTACCACAGCCTTGCTACAGCTGCTGTCACTACAGAGCAGAATGACAGCTATAGTTGTGATAAAAATTGTTACTATTAATTGCTTGAAACAGCAAATTTTCATCAGCTTCCATTAGCATGAAACAGCATGAGATTCCTCTCAAACAGCATCGGGCACAGTGTAAACATCCCTAATGAACGATCTATTGCAGAAAGAAATATGTATACAGGAAAATTAAATTAATCAGTCTCTAGAAGAACCAATCTCTTTCTCCTCTAGAGAGAAACTATGGTGACTATCGGTGGATTCTACCCATTGTTATAGACCAATATATTCAGATCATGCACTCATGAACCTGACGGGAGGTGGAGAGGGAAGCAGAAAAAAACCCCTCAGCAATCCATAAGATAAGATAAGAAAACCTCCAATAAGTTCATAAGAAATTGTAGGGAATCTGGAAAATAAAAATCAGAGCAGTTTTTGTGAAGAGCAAAATATAAAAGTATCCTGAAAAGCATATTGTTTTCTTAGAAAGTTAACCTCATAAATGTTAATGATAAATCTCACAGAGTATCAGAAAGATATTCTCTTCACTGCAAAAGAGTACTCCTTATTTGTTTTACATTAAATATACACTGCCTTTTATTCTTCCAAAAGCCTAAGAAAAGGCATATAAGAACATAGAACTGCTGTGACGAACATAACCAAAAATAATTCTAACGTCAAGCAGGAGATACTTTTATGGGACCTTTCTTTGACACAGGTAAAGAATAGCTTTTCCCAGACAACTCAGTTGGAGCTCTTCAGAGCTGCTCTTGAACCATAGTGTCAGGGGCTTTATAACAACTTTACACCTGGACAGCTTGCTCTCTTACCCCATATTACTCCATTTTATGTTCTGCCTGATGGTCGTCCCTGCTGTTACTTATTACTGTACTGATACCCTTGGGTCTGCTCTTTTTAAGATACAGGTTTTCTTAATTAATGTATTTCTTGCTGCTCTATTTTTTTTCTCACTTTTAATTTGTCCATGGACTTTAATTAAGCTCCTTCATCACGGCTCATAGGTTTGGCAAACTTCACGTGTGTATATATATATATATCTGCTCACCCAGCAAGATGACCCAAGCTTTCCATAAAAATTCTATTACTTCAGTTCATGTCTTGCATGAGAGAGTTAACAATAATAAAAATCAAATAAATAGATTGACTTACGTGCATTGTTTTTCACATAGAAAGTTAATTATTTCTCCTTCTTAACAGAGAAAATATACGGTGTAGAAATACAAATTAGATGAAACTAGCTTCTGCATATTCAAACATTTAATACTTACTCTAAACCAGAAGAGTTCTAATTCTTCTCTGAAAGTGTCATTAAATAGTAGAGTGCACTCACTCGTAAGTACCTATTTCACCGTTCTTTAACATATTTTTTTTCACGTACTTATCTATTCTTAAGTTTACTTACATGTAAATAAAAATCCTCTGACAAGTGTCAGAAATATTGTACTGTGATCAATAAAAAGTAAGTCTGGTTGGTCCTATAAATATCTACCTGGACATTCCGGTTTTGTAAGGATTTCTATTTTACCTGCTGCACCTCATTCCTGGCTTATTAACAAACCTAGCTATGACCTGTGAGCATACACCTTATTTTCTCATCTCATTTGTTTCAGATTATGTTATATAAACCTTGTAGAAGATTCTTGAGAAATATTCTTATTGATGTTAATAATTTGTGTCAGTTAGTACTATGTATTAAGCTAGTCTATCTATTGACTTAAGAGAGCTGCATGCTAGACTGTCTTCTAGTTTGTGGTATTCTTAATTTTTTCCCTATATAATCTTTTTGGAAATCTCCTACTTCCTAAGAGTTTACAAAAAATACAAATACAACGCAAATCTTGATTAGAGCAGACCAAACTTTGGACCTTTTTACCCTGGTTTCTCAGTAAATACCTGTCATATTAGTGTTGTGGCTTGATTGATGGGGCTTCAGCTGTTTATCAGTGGAAACAAGAGCAACTTGAAGGATTCTTCTGAGCCAAGAATACATAGAAACCCCAGTTTTATTCCTTATTGTTTCTCTACTTAAATATGTGGTCAGACATGGCACAGATAACACATCTCTCATCTGAAAACTTTTACTCTCCTTCAGGGAAAGCAGTAACTCATATGTGGGAAAAGTGATTACCTTGTCATTCCCATTTCTATTGGCTTGGAGCTGACCATGTTTGACCTTATTGAGTGCACCCTCATTAAGTTTGCTAACAACACCAACCTGTGGGGCGCAGTCGACACGCTGGAGGGAAGGGATGCCATCCAGAGGGACCTGGACAGGCTAGAGAGGTTGGCCCATGCCAACCTCATAAAATTCAACAAGGCCAAGTGCAAGTTTCTGCATGTGGGTTGAGGCAATCCCAGGCACAAATACTGGTAGGGCAGAGAATAGATTGAGAGCAGCCCTGAAGAGAAGGACTTAGGGGTTGTTCGTTGATTAGAAGTTCAACATGAGCTGGCAAACTGTGCTTACAGCCCAGAAAGCCAATCGTGTCCTGGGCTGCACCAAAAGAAGTGTGAGCAGCGGGTTGAGGGAGGTGACTCTCCCCTTTACTTCACTCTCACAAGACCCCACCTGGAGTACTGCGTCCAGCGCTGGAGTCCTCAGCACATGGACCTCTTGGAAAAAGTCCAGAGGAGGGCCACAAAGATGATGAGGGGGCTGGAGCACCTCCCATCTGAGGACAGGCTGAGAGAGTTGGGGTTGTTTAGCCTGGAGAATAGAAGGCTGCAGGAAGACCTTATAGCAGTCTTCCAGTACCTGAAGCAGATTTACAGGAGAGATGGGGAGGGACTCTTGATCAGACAGTGTAGCGATAGGATGAGGGGTAATGGTTTTAAGTTGAAAGAGGGCAGATTTATATTTGATATTAGGAAGAAATTTTTCACTGTGAGGGTGGTGAGGCACTGGAACAGGTTACCCAGAGAAGCTGTGGATGCCCCATCCCTGGAGGTGTTCAAGGCCAGGTTGTATGAGGCTTTGAGGAACCTGGTTTAGTGGAAGGTGTCTCTGAATTCTTTTATGTTTTCCTAACACCTGAAGATTACTTACAATTACTAAGATTTATTTGGCAACCTTGTTGCTGTTCTTTAAACATGGACTTTTTTGGGAAAAAATTGTAGTTAATGCTGGATGCACCAGTGTATGTTACATCTATACTGTGTACATGCACAACTACATTTTGCAGTTCTTAGGGGAACAGTTATCATTGATTAAGTGAAGCTAGTTGTGCAAGAGCTTTAACCTTACTAGATTGCCTGTCTGAAACCTCAGTAAGGCACCCTAGAAAGTAAGAGCCCTGTTTCTGAGATGCACATTGTCCTGTCTAAGTCATGTATTCTTTCTTCAGAGAAAGAGCTGAAATGTAACTTCTTTATTCCTGTGTCAATACATTTTTCATTTTTTAAATTATGTAAATCCTTTGAGATGTATTTCTTAACACTGCCAGAAACCAATCATAAGCTCTTACCCTTTGAAATGTAGGACAAATGACCACAACCAGAGACATAATAAATGGAAGGGCAGGAAATTTCAGATAACACAGGAATGATTTTTTCAAGTGCCAGAGAGGTTTTTTACTGCTTTAGATATATATTGGCACTTCTCATTTTTCTAAATTGTACTACTGAACTACAAAAAAATCAACAAAGGATAACTAGGAATCAGTAACTAGACTACTCCATCTAAAATCGCATGTTAATAGACTCTCCACCACAACAAAAAACCAGCTTTAACAATAACTACCCATGTAATTCCATGTAATATTGGCTTTATTTTCAAATGTACTGAAATATTTATAATTGTGGTGAGGAGAAATTCTGGTTCCTTGCATAGGGCCTTAGAAAAGCTGAAATTAATGGTCATGATTCTTTTTTCATTTACTTCTTTGTAAATCATGAATTATTCCACTGAGGTCATTCGTTAGCAATTAGCTGATGTAGCTAAACATGTACAGTAGTGTACAGTGAGTGCTAATGAAAACAGAGTCAACCCAGCTTCCTTATAAGTGTTCTAAAATCAGGTTTCACTATATTTAAAGGTACAGTGTGTCCTGGGTTATCAGTTTTATCCCTATACAAAAAACTTTCATAATATGCCTGTCTTATCTTCAAATGTAGCCTACAAAATATTATAGCCAGAATAAATAAAAAAAGATAAGCCTACCCAGAGTTAGGGTGCAGTGAGATTAAAGGATTTTAGATTTCAGTGTTTCTGGATTGTAGATTCATGCTGCTGAAAGAATTAAGACAAATTCTTAGTTGCAGACCACCATTCAGGTCTTAAGAAAGTCACTGAGAACCAGTGGATGCTTTGTATTTTGAATCATAGAATCATAGAACGGTTAGACTTGGAAAGGATCTTAAAGATCACCAAGTTCCAACCCCACTGCCATGGACAGGGACACCCTCCACTAGACCAGGTTGCTCAAAGCCTTATCCAGCCTGGCCTTGAACACCTCCAGGGATGGGGCATCCACAACTTCCCTGGGCAACCTGTTCCAGTGTCTCACCACCCTCACAGTGAAAAAATTTCTTCCTAATATCTAATCTAAATCTGGCGTTTTTCAGCTTAAAACCACTACCCCTCATCCTATTGCTACAATCCCTGATCAAGAGTCACAAAGATGATTAAGGGAATGGAGCATCTGCCTTATGAGGAAAGGCTGAGGGAGCTGGGTCTCTTTAGCCTGGAAAAGAGGAGACTGAGGGGTGACCTAATCAATGTTTATAAATATGTAAAGGGTGAGTGTCAGGAGGATGGAGCCAGGCTCTTCTCTGTGACATCAAGTGATAGGACAAGGGGCAATGTGTGCAAGCTGGAACATAGGAGGTTCCACTTGAGTATGAGAAAAAACTTCTTTACGGTGAGGGTGACAGAGCACTGGAACAGGCTACCCAGAGAGGTTGTGGAGTTTCCTTCTCTGGAGACATTCAAAGCCTGCCTGGACACATTCCTGTGTGATCTGATCTAGGTGTTCCTGCTCCGGCAGGGGGATTGGACTAGATGATCTTTCAAGGTCCCTTCCAATCTCTAACATTCTGTGACTCTGTGATTCCATGAAGAGTCTCCCCATCTCTCCTGTAGACCTGCTTCAGGTACTGTAAGGCTGCTCTGAGGTCTCCCTGGAGCCTTCTATTCTCTAGGCTAAACAACCCCAAACTTACCATTTTAAATATAGGTGTTGTAATCTTCTAGAGTTTCTTAGTCCTTGATTTAATTACACTGAAAGGAAAGAGAAGCACTTTCATGGCTATGCAGAGAATGGTAGGTCAGGGTATTTGCATCAGCCTTACATTTTCATATTCATTTCTAGTTTTCATTCACCACTGGTGAAGTATAAGAAAAATTATCAAAATCTGGATACAAATCTCAAAGATTTGAAAAAGTTTGAATTAATTATAGTGGTCATGGCTTGTAGTGACTTATAAGCTTTGGAGGCTATGCAAGAGAAGTGTGATGTATCTCATTATGGCTTCTGGTACTGTTAAGTTATGAGGCACTCACATGTATGAGATAAACCCCATAAATTACTGCAGTCTATATAATCTCTCCATTACAGCTAGAGACATGAAATAGCCAAACTTCAGCCCAAACCCCTTAAGTTCCATCATAAAACTGAGTAGCTAAGCACATCTATTGATTCTGCCACTACTTTTTTGTATTTTAATTCGTTATTCCTGTTTTTATTTAACTTCAGTGGTCTTTTAACATTTTTATTCTTATTCTTTGTTTATTTGCCTTGCTTAATTTCTAGTTGTTTTAAACAAGTACTAAAACAAACTTCTTCCACTGTTTATAGCAATAACATTCATCAGACAGAATTTTGGACTTCCTATTTCCACCAGCAAAATTTATTAATTCACTCCAAAGGAAAAGCATCTAAAGCAGATTAAAAAATCTACTCACACAAAACGAGACCGAACTTTAAACTTAGTCCTTTGCTAGAAGGAGCCCAGGGACAGACAGTCACAATTCTTTTTCTGCTTTCCCTTTGGTGTAGGGGGAAGTCACTTTACTGCTGCCTTTTATAATACATGGCTTATCTTCCTCCTTGTGAACTGCCCTATTTGGCATATTATAGAAAGCAGAATTAAGGCTCCATATATGCCCTATACATGTCCTTTCAATCCCCTCTAGAATTACTCACCCCAGGGGAAAATATAACATTTGCCACTCCTTGTTCTTCTTCATGTTTTAAGATTCATTATACTGGCACTGAAGCACAGCTGGTATATGGTTCTTCATTCATTTCTGTAGTTTCAGTTAAGGTCAGTCACAGTTTTACCTGTAACATACAATTGCAAGATAAAAACCAAATCATTACAAGGTAATTCAGGATGTTTTCACAACACACTAAAAGATAAAGATGCTAAAAAAAATTAATAATAGATGAACATTATTTGGAGGCAAAGATCAGAGGTATTAATAATGTTGAAAGAAAATACTGTGAGGTAACATCATGACAATTTTCTACTACAGCACTGAAAGGGTTTTATAGGAGATGCTTTGTCAAGATAGATAAGAATACAACTAGATGTATGTCTACAGCAGTATGGTTTATGAAAAAGAGAATTCTGCTGATAAAGAATAATTGGGATGCAAAAATCTCTCAGCTATAAGCATTCCTCCGAGCAGATAACAGTGAGAAGGATGCTTCACAGTGGACTTCATGGGGCTGCAGAGATACACAATAGCTAAGAATCTGTCCATGTAATTCTAAGGAGAGGAAGATAAAGACACAGAAAACGGAAATAAAACTTGTCGCTTTTCTCTGCATCTGTGTAATACATAAGCATAGAATAGTGGAATCACAGAGTCATAGAATCATAGAATG
>NW_010128440.1:510-762 GCF_000699245.1 Pterocles gutturalis | reverse complement strand
TTTGGGGTCTGTGAGGCCAAGGATTTGGGGTCTATGGGGAGAAGGGTTTGAGGTCTTTGGGGACAAGGGTTTGGGGTCTTTGAGGTCAAGGGTTTGGGGTCTATGGGGACATGGGTTTGGGGTCTGTGAGGTCAAGGGTTTGGGGTCTATAGGACCAAGGGTTTGGGGTCTATGGGGACATGGTTTTGGGGTCTGTGGGGCCAAGGGTTTGGGGTCTATAGGACCAAGGGTTTGGGGTCTGTGAGGCCAAGA
>NW_010128440.1:0-220 GCF_000699245.1 Pterocles gutturalis | reverse complement strand
ATTTGGGCTCTATGGGTACAAGGGTTTGGGGTCTATGGGGACAAGGAGTTGGGGTTGGTGGGGCCAAAGGTTTGGGGTCTATGGGGCCAAGGATTTGGGGTCTATGGGGCCAGAGGTTTGGGGTCTGTGGGGCCAAGGGTTTGGGATCTATGGGGACAAGGATTTGGGGTTGGTGGGGCCAAAGTTTTGGAGTCTGTGAGGCCAAGGATTTGGGTCTGTG
>NW_010128439.1:8279-26581 GCF_000699245.1 Pterocles gutturalis | reverse complement strand
TTTTTTTTTTTTTTTTTTTTTGAGGTGAGTGAGGGGAGGGAGGACAGGACAGGACAGGGGAAGCTTAGTTTTAAATCTGAGCCCCTTGTATCAGCTGATGATGTCCCCTTACCTATTTTGTAAAATCCTGGCATGTCCCTGAAGGAGAATGTCCTCAGGCTTTTCAGCTGCCTCCCTGTCCCCCCTTTGCTATGTCAGTTTGAAAGTCTGAGCGGCTCTGTGGAGTTGGTAATTTCAGAACTAACACTGCAGCAGCTCTTAGCAGTTGTTTTCCATCTTCACCACCCTGACAAATTTTGTGGGATGCTGGGCTGCACATCCTTGAAAAGTGATGAAGTTGTCCTTGCCTCCCAGCTTTAGTCTAATTAGTGACCCATGTGCTTGTGTGGTGTGCCAGGTCCTCATCAGATTGAGCCAAATCCTTGGTAGCTGGGGAAACCATGTGTTGTCTCTTTAGACCAGGTGAGGATTTGACCCAGGGTCTCATTCAGGGCGTATTTAAGCAGGCAACAAAGAATGCTTTCTTGGGTTTGTTTTCAAAATTGGAAAGGGGTATACAAGAGAGCAGCTGGTAGAAAGTCCTGTTTTCTCAGCTGTAAATGTAGACACAATAAACATTCCTTCTTTCTCTTGCTGAAAAATGAAGGGGGATTTTTTTCTTTTTCCTCCTTCACTGTAGAACTCGTAGACCTGAAAGCACATGGATTTTGGCAGCTGGCTTTGCAAGCAGATTTACACCTTTATGAGTAATATCTTTTTCCAAGAATTGGTGTGGATGTAAAACTGGCTTTAATCTCCAAAGTCAACTCTATGATCATCCTCTTTAAATTGTCATTTATTTAATTCTGACCTGTCCTTTTTCACTACTGTTTTCATTTAACAAAAGGGAAAAATACTCCTCTCTTAAATCTAATTGCCACTTTCTTCTTAGTTCTATTGGGGAATGAGCAGAGTGGGGCTAAATCCATCCACAAGCAAAATAGGTGGCCTCTAGCAGCAGACAGCTGGGAGTAAAATGGACAATCCACCCCCCTCCCTTGCCTGCACTGCCTGTGCCAATGCTCTGGGAAACCAGACTGGGTGCTGCTGCTTGTAACTGGGGATGGACAAGGTGTAGCAGCTACTGTGAGAGTGTGACAAAAGAACATCCCCGGCAGGAGTGGTACACTCCACTTTGTCTGCAAAGGGCGTGCTTTTATGGTCTTTAGTTACTATCCTGCAGCAATCACCCCTTTGTGCAGTTTCTGTTATCCAGGTTAAATCCTAAAGCAGCAGGTTCATCTTGTGTAAGATACTGCTGTGTTGTTTTGAAAGTCATAATTCTGTGGAGGAATAAAACAAACAAAGCCAGACTGAAATGCATCCGGTACATAATTGCACATAGTTGTGGTGTATTCCACCCTCTTCTATCTTCTCTGTTCTGTGCAGTGGGTAACATTACATGAAAAAGCCTCCTATCCTGTGAGTGCCTTAGAGAACTGGATGCTTGTAAATGTCAATTCAGAGCCTGAATACAAGATCTGAGTAGGCCACTGCAACAAGGCCAATTGATGGGGCGTTCTGACCTTGCATTATGCACTGATGCTCATCAGCAGAAGCAAAGCTGGCAGTGGCTTATATTTATGACTAACAGTCTTGGCTGTATTCGTATCTCAGAAGAGGAGGAACTACAAAATATCCCTTTGCATTTTGAAATCCTCTGCAGAACCTCCTTTTTCTGTGCAGCTTGGACCTACCTACGCAAGGGAACGTTTGTCCTACAGTACATGCAGTACTTAAAGTGAGGTACCTACTGTCTCTCTCTTTAAATAACAGATCTGATGGTACAGTATTTTTCTGGAAAGAACAAAACAATCACAAAGGTGGTAAGAGCTCACAAATTTCAAACTGCCTGACAAAATGCTTGAGTCAGTTTTGTGATGTTTATCCTTCGTTTGCATACTGGTCCATGTGCTTGACATCCTACACAATGGAATAAAGAACATTTCTGTCCCACTGGGTTTGGGAAAAGTTAGATATACTAAGAAATATGCTAACTAGAAGTTAGTCTCTGAAGTAGTGTGATAGAGTAACTTACTGTGGTTAGGGGACAGCTAAAAATGTTATCCTGAAGGAGTCAAGGATTTTTCACTGCTAAAAATATTTTTCTTAGGAAAATACATGGCTGGAAGAACAAAAAAAAATATCAGTAGTTTGTTGCTCATTGAGACATGACATGAAATGTAGATAAATTCATGGTGGGCTGCCTTGTAGCCAAGACCTGGCTGGGCACCTATGCTTTACTTTTCGAAGATGGTTGCCTTTTTGACAGCAGCTGTGGCTGAAGCTAGAAGTGAACATCAGGTGCTTTGAGAAGTAAGAATCAGGTGTTTTGTCCCCTCTGTTGCAGGTGTTTATGCTTAATATGAAAACCTTGTTTGTTTACCTTGATGGCTTATCACGTAGCTCTGCCTCCCCTTTCCTCGTAGTGTGCAGAAGAACAGCAATGCACAAGGAAATCAGACTGTAGCAGTGAAGAACGAAAAGGGCACAGGTAGTACTGTAGGACTCTGTCAGCAAATCTGAAAAAGTGAAACCTGAGCTGTGCAAATCCAGTTTTTGAAGTGTTTTACAGCAAATGTAAGGTTTGGCTCTTCCCTTACTTAAGTTGGCTGCTAACATCCATTCAGTATTTGTATTCCTGCAGCACTCTCTTGCCAGTACCTTCTTTTTGCTTAGTTTGCATGTGATATGAAACTGAACAACTTTGCAAAATAAATGGTTTGGCTCATATGCTTTTGTATTGCAGCCTTTAATACTCAAGCCAGAAGAATACATTGCTTGTGATCTGTGCAAGTTCAACTATAATCAAGCTGAAAAGTGTCAAGGGTTATGCCAGTGGGTGTAACCTTATAGTCTGAAGCTAGTGTGTGATGTATTTCTGGGAGGTATTTTGTGAAGCATAAAGAATTTGGGCAGAATAAAAGGAAAATGCAGCCTTGTTACAATGTGCATTCTAGCTCTCAGTGAATTAGGTCTGAAAAAAATTATGTTAATTTTGTCTCAGGTTAAATTTAGGCTGTATATTAGGCACCATTAAAAAGTTGCTGCTTGCAAATTCTGCAATAGCAATGTCTAGTTACAGACTGGATTTTTTTTCCTACTCTTAAAATAAGTCATTGGCTTTTGTTGACTGGGTTTTATGCATACCGATAAAGTATCCCTTTTTAATATAATGTGAAAGGGGTGTAATGTAATAGTTTAAGCTTAGCACTAGAAGGTAGAAACTCCTGAACATTGGTCCTAACGGATTCAGTTCCCTGTGACACTGAATGAACTATTACAGAACTTGAAGTCACTATCTCTTCAGCTTGAAAAAGCCTTCGGTGCTACATCTCTGTCCAGCTTGATTAATGGTTACTAGAACACAGGCTTCACTGTGGCATCCCTGCAATAGTTGATGGCTAAGGGATGGAAGTTTTAAAAGCATCTGAAGTCATTAATTTTTTAAAACGAAACATCTAACTAACTTTGAAGCAAATTATTCCCTAGAATCACATAATCTCACAGATAACCCTGGCTGAAGAAAGCCTATTACATTAAGTACTATTTGGTAGTCAGAAAGTGTTAAACTTACTTACAATATGCAGCTAGTCAGAACTAGCTTTTTGCTAGAAACTGGCTTTCTGGCAGTCTTTAGAAGGGGATCTCTCTCACTCTGCAAAGTGAACCAGGTACAAAGGTGATTTCAGTAATTATTAATTAGAAATGGGCTTTCACAAGCATTTCTTTTTCATTTTGAAAAATTAATCTAGTCAATAACTTGTGTACCAGCTTTCAGGCACGTGTGGAATTAATTGAAGTAATGACAGGCATAGCTGGGCTAGCAAAGTTGTAACAATCAAATCAGTACTTACATATACCATTTTTTACAGCCTTTGTGTTAATCAGTTTTTGGAGACATGAGTAAAGATTCCAGCAGAACTGGCCCTTTGTTGAGCTTTAATAGAGCAAGTTTTAGCATGACACACAAAATGACAAATTACTGGGATTCAAAAATCTTACCAAAACAAGAAATGTAGTGTTTTAGGGTTGTTAATTTTTCTCTGTATGTTTTTGTATGCCAGGATACTAGGAAAAGAAAGGAATAATTAATGGGAGAGTTGGTTTTAAGTTGGACTTTATTGTGGTTCCATGGGCCAAGGAAAGGCACTCGTGAGTATCTTATCAGAATCACTAGAGCAACACCTCACCCCATCACAGAATCATAGAATGGCCTGGGCTGAAAAGGACCTTAAAGATCATCTAGTTTCAAGCCCACTGCTGTGGGCAAGGTTGCCAGCCACTAGAGCAGGCTGCCCAGGGCCCCATCCAGCCTGGCCTTGAATGCCTCCAGGGACAGGGCATCCACAACTTCTGGGGACAACCTGTTCCAGTGCTTCACCACCCTCTGAGTGAAAAATTTCCGCCGAATACCCAACCTAAATCTCACCTGCTCTTAGTTTGAAATCATTCCCTCTGGTCCTGTCACTATCAACCCCTGTAAATAGGGGGATGATTGCAGAAGATTGGAAGAGTTGCTGCACTCCAGTTCTGTTCTGTTTACTGCCTCTTCATGAAAGGACAGATTAGTAGAATCATAGAATCATTAAGGTTGGAAAAGACCTCAAGGATCATCAAGTCCAACTGTCAACCCACACCACCTAACTCACTAAACCATGTCCCTAAGCACCACATCTACACGTTTCTTCAACACCTCCAGGGATGGTGACTCCACCACTTCCCCGGGCAGCCTGTTCCAATGCCTGATCACTCTTTCGGTGAAGAATTTTTTTTCTAGTATCTAGCCTAAACCTCCCCTGGTGCAACTTGAGGCCGTTTCCTCTTGTCCTATCACTTGTTACTTTAGAGAAGAGGCCAGCACCCACCTCAGCCAGGAATCCCAATAAATAGCTTCTAACTTTGCGGTGGCCTCTGGTTCTGTTGCTGTTACTGGTTTTTTTGTGGTGGTTCTTATGTCTACTTATGTGTAGGCAAAGCATTTCTTTTGTGCTGCTCTAAGCTGCTTCTTATTCATACATTTTTTTGAATTTTATAACATTTATCTAGGATTTTGGAACTATTTGATGATTTATTTTTTTTACCATAATAAGGGTTTTCCTTGTGTTTTACTTGCAAAGGTGCCTGAATCCATCAAAAGGAAGAAGAGCATTTAGTGATACAAAAGATTGACAACAATGGGCAGAAATGCTTGCTGTATAAGAAATTGACATTTGTTAATCAGCTCTAATGACTGACTGTCAAAGTAGCTAGGTTAGTAAAGGATACACTAGATCCCAACCGCTTTACGGTTGATTGCTGTATGTGGTAGTCATTGTTAGAAAGAGACTTTGCAAAGATGAGCTTTCTGTGCAGGTGTGTGTTTTTAAGCAATGCAATAGCTGCTCTGAGACTACAGAATGGTGAATTCTGTCCTGAGACTTCCTAAGTGACTGTGTAGTATGTACTTCTGCCCAAAATGTCTCCTTTGCCAGATCTGGTCCTTTTACTGAGCATGAAGGTTTAGAAACAGGTAAGCCTGTAACATTGAGGTGGACAGAAATAAAAGCTGAATGTGGTCTAACTGGAAAGCAAGACCCAATACTAAAAGTTTTCTTTAAGTTGCCTGTTCAGCCTTGATGTTCGACTGTGCCTCTGTACTGTAGTTTCTTCATATCTAAAACCTGATCATTTAGATCTGTTTTGAGGCCGTATTCATCATTGGTGTTAGAGCCCTGTGCAATTCCTGAATAAAAGACACTGTGCAAGACGTATGTCTTCATGTGGAGGTGCAGCAAGCCTAATTTAGAATTAATTTTATGGTGAAAGCAATCAAGGGCTAAATGAGTTTAAAATCAAAGATCAGGAAAAGTCAATAAAAACTGAAACAGAATAAGGACTGAATGTGGGCTTTCTTCAGGGAGTCTGCAGACTGCTTCTCTTCTCATGCAAGAGCACAATTCTGCCTCAGCATTAGGATATTCTCTGTTATAGTTGACTCATAATTTTTTAAAACCTGTCCTGTTACTGCTTTCGATAATTTATTTTACTACATATACTAGTTGAGTTTTGTATTTCAATGCAGAAGGAAAGCGTTCCCTTTCTTTTTGCTTGAGTGTAGGCAGTTAATGCATGAGGTACTTCCTGTAGGGCTGATATGTTTATATGTGAAATTTTTAAAAGGATGCATAGAAAGAAAGGTGTAGGCTAAGATGTAGACAAAGAAGAGATGGAACAATAAAGTTTTGTTCTTGTTTAAAAGGAAATTTCCATCAACAAAGATTTTTTTTCAGGGCTGTTGCCTTTGACACTGACACATGAGCAGTGCCTCTGGGTCTATTTAAAATGCAGATTATTTTTCCCAAGGTCTATGGCTTGAAATGACAAACAAAGGGAGAGTTCTGGGTGGCGTTTGCTTAGCCTTCCAGTTTCCAAGCTAAGCCTGCCTGGAATCCATTTAATCATTATGCACTCTGGCTTAAAAAAAAATGCCTGGGAAGAAAAAAAAACATGGCATTGCCAAGGAGCCTAACAACTCTGTATGACATGTGTAAAATGCGGAGTGGCTTTGGATTCATTCCATTGAGAGAGCTTCTTCCTGGCTCACAGAGACGTTTTTCATGATATGTATTCATTTTAAGTCTCCCTACATTTTGCTTCAGGACTTTTTACACTTTTAAGTGGATGAGAAGAAATCTGGCACTCTTCCCCTCCTAATTAAAGCAAATGAACATGCAAACCCGTATTTCTCTCTAGATCTAAAAGAAGTAAGAGAGATCTTAAGTGGAAGAAATTGGTTACAGTGACTACCTCTGGGTAGGTTCCTTCCTTTCCTGGACTAGAGGAGGACTAACAACACATGGAACATTTTCGGTTTTAACTCTGAGGAAAGCACACTAACACCTCTAAATGCTGTATATTAGAAATTGTTGTTAATTGTTAATTTCTCCACTTCCTTGCAATGTGGCAGAAGACGGTGCAGGAATCTCTGAAGCATAGGAACAGAAAAGAACATTATGGTACAAGAAGTTTTATTTAAGGAGTTGTTTTTATGTATGGTAATGCAAAATTAGCAAAGCAAAATGCAGGTGAAATTTAGAAAGTCTTGAAGACATCTCGAGGCCTAAGAGATGATACAGTTCTGTGCACTGGATATGTAGATTGCTGCAAAATACTTTCTCACTACGTCAAAGTTGGAGGACGGAAGGGGATTCTTCTTCCTGTTTCACTATTTCACAAAAAGTGTATTGCACAGAGGTGGCCTCTGACAGTACCAGGATTTGGATCTACCCTTAAGAAAGCCACAGAGTGCACAATGGGAGCATCTGATCCGCTTAGCAAAGAATTAGAAAAGATCTGCTGAGCTGGCTTTGCTGACATAGAGCAGAGCTGTTCCTGGTAGTATATTGCTTCTGCAGCACTTGCTCTTCTGTAACCCAGCAGTTTTTCCTTCACTGGCTTCCTCATTTGTGACTGTCCAAAGCAATGCACGAAACAGTGTCCCAAAGCAATGCACCAAACCTAGGGAAGAGTATACAGCCCACCATCTTAGTGCTTTTGTTTGCTCTCAGTTTTGCTGCCTTCCCTTGAGAATACAAGCAGTGCTAGAGTGCATCACCACTTGATGGCACCAAACAAATTTGAAAGACCATTTAAAATAAATAAATAAAGAAGGGAAGCAACTCAGCTTATCTGCAGTGTGGGAGGGCACCATTAGAAGTAAGTTATGCTTGCTGTATTAGTAGAGCACTCCATAAAGCACTCTCAATATCTGATAAAGTTTTTCATTGTTCAGTTTCTTTAACACAGCACTGTTGTAAATAATGAGCAATACGGCATTCTGCAGGAAAGTAGTAAACTGAAGTATATTTTAGCCCAATGTGCTGTCCACTTTGTGAGCAAGTGTGCAATTGCTTGGCTAAAAATGTTCTGGTTGCCTTGTGCTGGGGCTGTACCCTCAGTGTATCTCTTCCAAGTCATTTTGCAAGTACAAAGCAGTGGTTTAATGAAAATCAAGTTTCTGGACTGCATCATCCAAACAATTTTCCAAAATAAGGGGAATTTGAGTACCATTGCACTCACTGTATGATGTTAGATTCACAATGACCTTTATATTTCAGGAACTCCTTACCTTATAGATAACTCCTCTTGTGCACTGTGGGGATTAATGTTCTCTGTTCAATGACTGGAAGGATGACCATATTGATTCTTTAGACATTATCATTAAAGTGTACCAACAGGGTACACTTTAGTATCCCTTAGTACTGTTATGGATGCTTCTCCTTCTCTTTTATGAACACATTGTAAGAATCTTGTGTTTCTCAGGTTTTTATTAGTTCTCAGAAAAATGAGTTTCAGCAGCAGACATCTGCAAGATAACCTGCTGGTCTCTCCGTTAAACACACAGCAATTGCTAGAGGCTTCCTTTATTTAATTCACTCTGAATCCTCTGCTTTCTATAGTTTTAGCCTCCTTCTGTCTTTTCATCTGTCCCTGAACATATTGCCTTGCTTAATTATATCCTGTTCTGTGTTTCGTGGAGAAAGAGGAGGAAGATTGCTTGTCAGAATGACCAGGATTCTCCTCCCTTTCAGATAAAAGTGTCTGCCACAACGTTTGGTTAGTTTGTCTAGGTTAGCTGTAAAAACAGATACTCTGTTGGCTTCTCTTCTCAGCTAGCGGAATACAGACAGGGCTCATCCCAGCATTATAAGGATCAGAAACAATTAAAGATTGCAGTGTACTTGTTTCCCTTTCACTTCCAATTCTCCTTCTACCACATCATGGATTAATGGAAGTGTATAGTGTTGAGGGATTGTGTATATGCATATGTATTGCATTCTTGTTGACATGGAGACAGAAGACTTTTGGCACCAGTCCTCTCTTTTAATTCCCAAGCAACTCTTTTGTAATTAATTATTAGAATTAACTAGAAAATTCTTTGTCTGAGAAGCTGTTTGCTTTTGATTTGCCTGGTCCAAGCATAACAATCTCAATAGTAACTTACAGTAATTATATCTGATAGATCCTGTGGTTGTCCATACACACGCTCAAGTTGGTCCCAGTCCTACAAAGCTTGTGTGAAGATTTTTTTTAAAGAATTTTTATAACATGCCTCTGAAATTTGTGCATATTGATTCCAGAAACTTGTGTTGATTGAGGATCAGTTTAATCCTGTTTCTAGACCATGTCGCATGCATATTAGGCCGTTTACTGACCCATTGCAGTTTGACTTTGAAACCTAGAAGCATTTCACCTAAAGGAGGCTGTAGCATTCTCAAGGTGCAGGAGATATTGAAGTGCTGCTCTCTGTTACTGTGGTGTACTCAAGAGAATAAATACAGCTCTGCAAAAAGGTGAACATTCAAACCCATTAAAACCTTTGGGGTTTTTTTTTTAAATGTTTGCTTCCCTCCTGTGTAACTAATTAGTAGGAAGGATGCCAAAGGTTGTATCAAAAGAAAGGCCTAAGTCTTTGAGAGCATCAGTGTCATGTTTTTATAAGACAAGTCTGTTGTTTTCCACTTGTGAAACAGAATAAACCATTTAATGAAGGAACTTTAAAATGTGCTGGCAGCTTTATTCGTGGGTGCTGGTGTTGCACTCTGACCCATCTTAAATGGCTGGTGAAACAGTCTGTAGCAATTAGATAATTATTTCATTAAAATATGATTAAATCCAAATGCCTGTAATTGATGCTTCCTGTAAGCATTATTGGAACAGGACTTTAATGAAAACAAATATACATTCTTGCTGTTCCCAATATTTGAACTCCAGAGGGAAGAAAATGGAAAGCAATTAGAGCAACAAAATGGATGTCTGTAATTTCATATTCAAAGCATACTTTTCTTTTTCTCTAAAAATTCTAATTTAACGGGGAGATTTCATGTGCCACTTAACAAAACTGTGTATTTAGACTTTGTGTAGTTGTTTAGCTCTGCTTTTAGCACAGGTGTCTTCTGCATTCTGAAGGCTCTCTAGGCTGCAGTACTTTTGGTCGTCTGTGTAGCCCTCGGTCATGGGATGTAATACGCAGAGATTCACTGAAGGGGAAAGAGGGTTGGTGGCCACGTTAATCTGATAAATGTTCTGGAAAGCATACTCACTCAGATGGAAGAGCCAACCCTGCCTCTAAATGGTGCTGCAGCTTGGCTTGAGGCTGCAAGCATCTGCACATGAGCCCAGCTCAGTCATCAGCATTTTCTGCAGGAGGTGGCAGTCACTTCTGTGCTGGGGACTCAGCCCATTTTTCATGCATACAGTTTGAATTGGGAAAGGTCGCGTGCATCTCCTCACATGGATGTGAAATTCAGCCCAGGACCAAGGCAGCTGCTCCTACCACTGGACTCTTAATTGGTTTTTGAGTGTTTGTGAAAGGTAGAAGCTCTGTATGCTTTTTATCACCACTTCTCCAAAAACAGAGCAAAGTGTATATGGCTGAATAAGGATGAAACAGAAGAGGCTGAGCTTAAAAGTATTTAATTTTACAAATTGATTGAGCACTGGAGTAGGTTGCCTGGGAAGACTGCTGAAGCCATGGCATGGTTGTCTTAGAACATTAACGAAGCATCTGTCAGGAACCAGGCAGCCAGTGCAGGGGGCAGGGGAGGGCAGTCCGGCAGAGTTTCCCCTTGTGTGAGGCGTGCCTCACTGATGAAGCACTTCTAAACTAAATGAAGCATGCAGCAGCCCAGGGATGGCCTATGCTGAGGCACAGTGAATTCTTAAGTGGTTGAAGCGAGGCATTAGTCAGAGAGGGTAGAAGACACCAGATTACACAAGCTCCAAAGGTTGAAACCCAGCTGCATTTTGATGTAATTTGATACTTGCTGATGTTGTCAGTCATGGAGCAGTGTTACTTTTTTGACAAGACCAGCAGCAATACAACATTATGCAGTCAGAAGGACAAGGTTAAAAAGTACTGCACTGTTTGTAGCAATCTCACTTGGCCTTCGAAATATACTAAGCTGTTATTATACGCTCTACGTTTTTTCAGGGCAAAAGCAGTAGGCATTCTGGTAAGTGAGAAATTTAAAATATTGTGCATTTGTGAAAAAGTCAGATTCCCCCTTTGAACACACTGTTAAAGGGTATTGAAGTTTTGTTTCCCGTACTTAAAAGGGCTATCTGGAGCTCTTTGGAGAGCACTGATTGACTGCAAAGTCAGATTTTTACTTGAGATCATGAAAGGCAGGTGTCCTGAAACTCATAATTGATTACAGAATTTGTTTCTGCGATAACAAAGAGTCATGTTGTCATCTGGACCTTTTATCACCTTTAGGTTTCGGCATAGTCCAAATTGCTGGTACTTGAGAGACTGGACCATCCACAGCTGGATCAGACAGTGCTTAAAATATGATGCACAAGACAAAGCCTTATACACATTAAAAAACAAGGTAAGTTTTTACAAGGAAAAGCCATGAATATATTTGATCAGCTTTCTGAGACAAGTGTGGCTTACCTTTATTCCTGTTGCAGCCAGCACCTGTAGACTGTGGTTTTAAGTTCAGATATTTCTTTATCAAAACAAAAATTAATGTTGCACTTGAATTTTAGCTAAAGCTCTTTGCAGCTCTTATTTACGCTTCTTTCCCGGGAAGCTTTTTGTTTTTAAACAGTGTTGGTGTCCAAAAGTTGCTAGATGTAGGAGAGGCATAAAAACCTGATAGGCAATGCCCTTCCTGGTCCCAAAGGCTCAGATAAAATGCCTAAACAAATACAGTACATCAAAAGTTAGACAGCCTGCATCACAGGAGCCATCCTAGTCTCCTTCTGTTGCTTGACTGTCACATTGCAGCAGTGTACAATGTCGTAGTTCTGATCTTTCTGATGCCTACAGTGCTATGCTTGGAAAGATTTGAACAGCAGAATCTCACACTGATTTTTTTTCTTTCTTCAGGTTCAGTATGGAATTTTCCCAGATAATTTTACATTCAATATTTTATTGGATTGTTTTATAAAGCAGAAGAAATATGAAGGTAAGAAAATAGATACCAATTCTGCGTCTTTATTTGTATGCACTTAAATCTGCAAAACCTTTATTTGAATTAAAAATTGTAGCCATATTTTCTCTGAAGTCACCTTAAAACCACACTGTCTCCTTCCTTTAAACTACTTTTCTGCATGTTTATATCTAATTTCTGTTGGTTTTTTATTCATTATGTAATTTTGAAACACGTGCAATTCACAGTTTCTACTGTGATAAATCCCACTCCAAACGTAAACTAGCTTCTCCAGTTTTACAAGTCTGACGTACATGCCAACAACATCATAGGAGTTATTAGTGATAATTAGAGTGTTGTAAGAACCAGAATGCATGTTGGTAGAGTACATCTTACCTCCATGTAGCTATTTGAAAAGCTACATAACTAAATAGTTTGTTTAGATGTTTTGTCTACTGAGAGAGCCAGCTATGCTGAATTGCCATGTTGAGGTGTGATTGTTTAAGTATTGACATGAATAATCCTGTCATGTTTGATGACAAATATTTAAGGTTTTCATTTCACTGCAGTTTTTCTGGTGCTGTAGACTTGCTGTGAGCTTTTCCTTGCATAAGCCTTTTGTAAAACAACTGAAAGGGACAGTAGAATTGCAGGACTTGGTCTGCAGCTTTTATCGTGAAGGTTTTGCTAAATGGCAAATTAATACATATATTTATTTTGTTTTGAGAGCCCCCCTATCTGTGAATTCCCCATTAGTCCCTCCATATTTCTTTTCTGTGACAGTCTCAAGGCCTTTTGTTTAACAAACTCTCCTTCCTGACAGGGAATGTCACTGCAACTCCCTGTGAAGCTCCGCCACAGCACTGTTTGCTGAATACAGTGAGTGCTGTGGGTGATCTGTGACAATATTTCTGCTCCATTGTACTCTCCTGTCACCTTAAGGGCAGTGAATTTAAGCCAGTCTTCTCTTGTTTGTAATCTAAACACAAGAACAAAGAAGTAATTTTTAGAGATTTAAAAAAAAAAATTAATGATTGAAGGGCTGAACAAAGAGCCAACTGAAGAGTGTAGAGCTAAGATGAGTTTTGAAAGCTGCATTACTATGGTCTCATGCTGTTCAACTTATTCTTCCTTCTCTCAGTGTGTTTGAATAACCCAAGCAAGTAAGACTAATTCTATACTACTAGTCGTAACAAATCTGTAACTTTCGCCCTAACTACTTGAAAATATACTGCACCAATAAAGTATCAGTGAACATGAGTGGGTGCGAAAAGGAGCTGTGTAAAGTTGCACTTGCTGATTAAGTATTGTTTTCCTCTATAGATGCTATGTCAGTAGTAACAGAGATCATGCTGCAAGAAAGTTTTGATGAATTCTCAACACAACTTCTTTCTCTCTATGTTTTATACCAGTACCTGGCAGCCAAGGCTGAACATACGGTAAGCTGACGACACTCAAAATGATACACAAAGCTTCCATTTCTAAGTGTTTTGGGCAGTCAGTTGGGCATTCAATCTTGAGTATATTTTATTTTCCCTAAGTTTACCTGGAAAAAATAAATACTCTTGTTTTTTTGGGGGTTTTTTTTAAATTATTTTTACAACTGCAGAAGAAGGAAGAAAAAAGAAGCAAATATGAAGGCCATCAAATAATTTGTCACCCTTTTTGCTCCTTTCTCTGAAAGGGAAGGTGTGTTGGGATTTTCAGATGTAATGTATGCCCATTGGAAGGTTGCAAATGACATTTCAGTTCAGTTCAAAGAGGGCTCTATCAGTTAACACAAAAAAACTATTGTCACCTGTTGTGTAGTACCCTGTTAAGGAGAGTATTGCTCACAATTACAGGTTGGTAATGGTGGTGTTGCAGAATTATAAAGCATTTTCACTAGGATTTTACTATCCCATTTGGCTTTGGGTGTATTGTTTCTAGTATGTATTTGTTTTAAAACTAAATTTGTTACATGTCTCCTGTCTCCAAGGATTAGGAGTTTCTTATTTATATCTTACTTGCTTAAGGCCAACGTGGCAGTTCAGGCTCTTGGAATTGGCATTATTATGCCTTTGCAGAAGGGGCTCAGATAGGTATCAGCAAAGAGCTCTGCCATGTCCATCACTTTAGGCAGCAACTTTTCATGTAGTTTTGGCACAAGCCTTCAATAGCATGTTGTCATCCATCAGGAAAGTGCTTGAAGCCTCCATTTATCTCATATAAAGCATCTTCCAAAATGTGTATTACAGATGCCTTAAGGCTTTACTCAATTGGGTTGTAATTTCAGTTTTATTATAGAAAACAGATGTGCATTTGCCCTGTTCTGTATTCTCCTTCATTCCCCAGAAGTCAAGTATGCTTGATCACTTGTATATGGAAAGAAGAGGGACCAAAATCTCATTTTCTCATTGTGTTTGTTCATGTTTGTGTTGTCATTATGTATCATATTTGTCCAAAGACAACTCCTTGTCAATATGTGTATTGTTTAATTAAAGCTGAATATGCAAGCAAGGATGGGGTCGACATACGACGCATTTAAGGCAAGCATATTTATGCAGCTGTGACTTATTTAGTATGAATTTTGAAAAAACCCCGTCCAAAGACAGCAGTAAGCCGTATTTTTATATGCATACACCATACAGAGTACTGTTCAACACCTTATAATGCTCACTACCAATTTTCTCTGTTTGATTTAAGAAGCGAGGCTAGAGAGAGTTATGAGATCTACTCAGCTACTCCTGAAAATCCCATTCCCTTTTCCTAAGGTGTGAGACAGGTCAGCCAGTGTCCTGTTGGAGAAAGGCTGTTCGCTGTAGCTTAGGATCCAGCAGCCTGATTAAATGTTTTTTTAACTTTTAAGAGCTGAGTCTTGGGCAATCTGGTTATTTTAGTCCATAGTATGTATAGCACTAAGATAGAGAGCTTCCGTCTATCTGCCATTTGTAAACACCACTGAAAGCCTGACTGGTCTTGGTTCTACCCAGAAAGTTTCCTCCTTGACCGCTGGAAACAATCAGTATGATTGCTACCTTCCACTGCAAAAGGTGTTAATGTTAAATTCTTGCAGTTCCTCTATCTCTTGGAACCTAATTGGGCTAGCTCCCAGAAGAACCTAGACCGCTAAAAGAAGTGGTTTTCCAGTTGCATCTCATTTTCCTGTAACATTCAGCTGGAGTGCTGGATTTAGCATGAAACAACCCTGTCTCCCTGTTTCCGTTTTCTGGGTCAGGCATGTACCTTGCCTGGCTGTCAGGTGGTGGTATTTTGTGTCAGATGATAACATGCAAATTCTTGTAGCACCTGAATAGCGACACAAAAAATGCCATACCTTGAAAAGACATTTCTGAATAATGCATTAAACTAGAAGGTTGAACCTTTGTGCTTTTTAAGACTCAGTGTACCTTGGGAAATTTTTCAGAAAGCTTTTTCCTTTCACCAGGGATATTTGATTCAGGTCATAAGGTGGTAAACAAGTCACTGAAGTACCCTGCCACAAAAACCATGTGTTAGAGAGTCAGACTTCCTCCAATGTGTTGCCTTTTATAGCTTCCTTTTCGTCATTTTCTTAGGAGTGGACTTTGTTCAGCTCCTTTCACTTGCAGTAAAGAGACAGTTATCCTTGATGTTTGTGCTTCTCTGGTCTTGAAAAATGTACTGTTCTATCCCATAGCAAAACACAATTCACACTACTCCTGTGGTTTTAATGTACTTCCTGATTGGGTGCCCTTCTTTAGCCATCACTGGTGGTCTGGCTCAGACAGCTGGTACTTCTCTCTAGCTGAAGAGGCAGCTGTGCTTGTAATCCTGGGGCACACAGTGGTCTTGGTGAGTTGCATATGTTCTTTTCACAGTGCAGATTTTCGACTCAGAGCAGCCATTAGCATCATATTCTTCTCTCAGCATTTTCCTGTTCTAGCGAGGGATAGTGGGGCATGTATCTTTCCATATACTTCAAAGAAAAGGCTGCTCTAGTACAGAAGCTATGTGATTTTTTTTCTTCAGCAGTGTGAGCCTGACATATAGGACAGAGACAAAGCTTGGACAGTGTAAATCAGTGTAACCCTCTGTGCTGAAGGAAATGCACTGATTGACTTCCATGGAAAATCTCAGCCACTCACATTTTACTGTCTTCTGGAAAGAGAGATATTCCTCCGTATAATGTATACTATTCCTTAGGATATACTGTAACTCTGAACACTATGCATTTTTAGTCATTCTTTATTGGTAAGACATCTGATGAAAGCCAAGTGTGCTATCTTTGGCTGCTGCCGTATTATGTTTATGTTTGTCAAGGAACACTTACTTAGTTTACATTATTTGCAGTGGGAAGAGGAGAGAAATCTTGGAGCATCGCTGTTGCTTACGGGTCTAAAGCAAACAAGCACTGTGGGTTTTAGCTCCCAGCTGTATGGCTATGCATTCCTTGGTAAGTTTTACCTCCCTCACAGTCATCTTTTCGCTCTTGTGTTCAGTGTCTGAATTAAATTGGTATTTTTGCTTTATTAAAATGTAATCAAGGAGAAGGCTAACTGAAAAAAAGGCAGAAATAGTGGAAGGAGCAATTTCAGAGTTAAGACTGAGTCTGTTTTCTGAGCCTGGAAGGTAGTACTGATTTGAATGGTATGCCCTTTATCGTACAGCTTCAGAACCTCCTTTAGGGCTTCCTACAGATTTGGTTTGGCAGCTGAAAGAAAGAAGACATTCTTAAAGAACAGGTTTTTTTGTGGACCATGAAATTTAAAAAAAAAACAACAAAAGTACAAAGTTCCATAACATAAATTTAAGATTGTGGACAACAGACTCTCTACCTAGGTAGTGAGCTTCTTAAAATAGCCCTTAAATCTCAAGTTCAGAGAGCACAGCCTGAAAAACACTGTGTTTAGAAAATTTACTACTCGCTGTAAAATTAGTGTTTCTGTTGTGAACAGCAGATAGTGGAGCCTTTATCCTGTATCTGATAAGGAGTCTTCACTGGTAGTGATCTGCTGTATTATTAAAGAACAGTTAGATCAGAGTACATACAGAATTGGAGGGAAGGGGAATGGGGTAGGTAACTTGAATTTCCTCTAATCTTTAGAGAAATACAGTGCAGATAGGTTTTGTCCTTCACTACATAATTATTATTTACTGGAAAGTAATTAATTAGTTTAAAATCTATTATTATGTAGTTGTTCCATTACTGTATTATATTATAGAATTTATTGAGGGGGGACTTGTTCTTAAAATGTGGCCTCAAAATACAGTGTGTAATGGCAGAGTTAGGATGCTGATTCGGATTTATCATGACTGTTAAGATGAAAAACTAATTTTCAGTCAAAAAGGGAGATAAATGTGAAAATTAATTTGAAAGCAGGATTTTCCATACAGCTGTAGTTTGTTATCCAGTGGAGATACTGATGCAGATACGGACTTTGATGTCCACTTGGCATTCAGTTTGGAGTGGTTTTTATGTCATATAGATCAGTTGAGTAATGGCTGTATTTCAAAAATGCACTTCACTGTTTGTGAGCAGTAGTACTTGTTCCATGACATTGACATTCAGTAGATCAAAAGCTATTTGTTGTTATGTCACATATTCCACAGTCTTGCCAACACTAATGGAACCGACCTCTGAGAGAGTGAAAGATGTCTACAGGCACAGAGTGGCCTCAAGCACGTCAGCTATTTTAATTTAGCCGTAGTCCATAAGCTTTCTCTGTGCATGTATTGCCTTGCTTTTCCTAAACTGTTCTCTTCCATGTAAAGAAGAGTAAGGTGTGTTTCATAGTTTTGTGTCATTATAGCCAGAGTGAAAAATAGATGGAGAGCTTGGATACAAATCTCATAAGCTACACTGAAGTGGTGTTATTTGTTACATTGACAATGACAAAATTAAAGCATTAGAGTGACAATCATTGTAAATTAGTACTCACCAACTGCAACACTGTGTACATTTCCGCTATTATGTAGGAGTTTCGTGTTTTCTAGTAATTGCCATTAGAAGAAAAGCCACATTGTTATTGGTGCTGTTGCACAGAATCCTAAATCAAGAAACCACAATTTCATTTTGGCAGGTCTCCCATATTTCCTCTCAGGAAGCTCCAACAGAATCATAGTATCATAGAATGGCTTGGATTGAAAAGGACCTTAAAGATCATCTAGTTTCACCCCCCCACTGCTGTGGGCAGGGTTGCCAACCACTAGAGCAGTCTGCCCAGGGCCCCGTCCAGCCTGGCCTTGAATGCCTCCAGGGATGGGGCATCCACAACTTCTCTGGGCAACCCGGTCCAGTGCCTCACCACCCTCTGCGTGAAAAATTTCCACCTAATACCCAACCTAAATCTCCCCTCTCTTAGTTTAAAACCATTCCCCCTC
>NW_010128439.1:0-8102 GCF_000699245.1 Pterocles gutturalis | reverse complement strand
TCCTCTGCACCCGCTCCAAGAGCTCCACGTCCTTCCTGTGCTGGGGGCCCCAGGCCTGGACACAGTACTCCAGATGGGGCCTCACAAGAGCAGAGTAGAGGGAAACAATCACCTCCCTCTCCCTGCTGGCCACCCCTTTTTTAATGCAGCCCGGAACATAGCTGGCCTTCCAGGCTGCAAGCACACAGGGGGGTACTAAGCTGTGTAGTTAGCCAGAGCATGTGCTGTAAATACTGTACAGTCTGGCCATGACACAGGTGTGAGCAGACCCTAAAGGCCACAGAGGTGAGACCAGAGCCTCACATGTGGTGCCTGCATGCTGCACAGTCCATCCCTGAAGGCTTAAGGAGACATTTGTCTGAGATCTTCAGGCTTGCTGAGAGCTGCTGTTACAACTGCCAGTCAACCAGAAAACCTGGCCACTTTTCCTATTTTTCATCTGGACAAAATTTTTAAGCAAGCAGGGAGATGGAGTGGGGAGGAACCAGAAACACGTAAGAGCTGTGAAGCTGGGCAAAAAGAAGGCGCCTTAGTGAAATCATAGCTGTTGTGTCAGAGCAGCTTTGTAGAAGAGTGTGGTGTTTTTACCACAGGAGCCAAGACACTTGCTGTCACTCCTACAAAACAGAGCCAACTCATATGGATTCCATTCAGACTCAAGTGTTAAAGTACTAATGCTAAAGTGTTTTTTTATCACAGGGAAAGTAGAGTTGAATAAAGGGCTTAGAGCTGTATACAATCTAATGCCACTGATGTGGACACCTGGATACTTGAATAGAGCCTTGCAAGTGATGGAGAACGTGGCTTCATCATCGGGGGACAGCAAAATTTGCGAAGAAGCTGTAAGTATGAAGGCTATAACCCTCTGAACAGAGAGAATTTCGTACGAGCCAAACTCCAGTAAAACAAATGAGTTGTGTGCCTTACTAATGAGAAGAGGCCCAGCAATACTTCAGAGGTCTTTGGAAGACAGGAAAAGAAATGTTTAGAACAGAACCACTGCTTCAGTTGATGAACCAGTGATGATGTCTACTGGCGTTACCTTGGGAATGAGCATCTGTTATTGCCACAAACCATTTAAGTATGTTTCATAGAATCATAGAATGGTTAGGGCTGGAAAGGCCGTTAGCGATCATCTAGTTCCAACCCCCCTGCTATGGGCAGGGACACCTCCCACTAGACCAGGTTGCTCAAAACCTCATCCAGCCTGGCCTTGAACACCTCCAGGGATAGGGCATCCACAACTTCCCTGAGCAACCTGTTCCAGTGTCTCACTACCCTCACAGTGTAGTATTTCTTCCTAATAGCTAGTCTAAATCTGCCTCCTTCCAGTTTAAATCCATTACCCCTCATCCTGTCACTGCGTGCCCTTTAAAAAGTCCCTCCCCATCTCTCCTGTAGGCCCCCTTCAGGTACCGGAAGGCTGCTATAAGGTCACCTCAGAGCCCTCTTTTCTCCAGGCTAAACAACCCCAATTCTCTCAGCTTGTCCTCATAGTGGAGGTGCTCCAGCCCTCTGATCATCTGTGTGGCCCTCCTCTGGACCCGCTCCAACAGCTCAACGTCCTTCTTGCGGTGGGGGGCCCAGAGCTGGATGCAGTACTCCAGGTGGGATCTCACGAGAGCAGAGCAGAGGGGCAGAATCACCTCCCTCCACCTGCTGGCCACGCTACTCTTGATCCAGCCCGGGATCTGGTTGGCTTTCTGGGCTGCGATTACATGTTCAGCTTTTCATCAACCAACACTCCCAAATCCTTCTCAGAGCTGCTCTCAAGCCATTCTCTGCCCAGGCTGTATTTGTGCTTGGGATTGCCTAGACCCATGTGCAGGACCTTGCATTTGGCTTTGTTGAACTTCATGAGGTTGGCATGGGCCCACTTTTCTAGCCTGTCCAGGTCGACTGAACCACACAGCTTGGCATCATCGGCAAACTTGCTGAGGATGCACTCAATCCCACTGTCCATGCCACCAACGGAGATGTTAAATAGCACCGGCCCCAGTACTGATCCCTGAGGAATGCCACTCATCACCGGACTGCATTCGGACATTGAGCCATTGACCACAACTCTCTGAGTGTGACCGTCCAGCCACTTCCTTATCCAGTGGGTGGTCCGTCCATCAAATTATCAAATCCATATTTTTCCAATTTGTCCACCAGGATGTCATGCAGGACAGTGTCAAATGCTTTGTAGAACTCGAGATAGGTTACATCAGTTGCTCTTCGTTTGTCCACTGATGCCATAACTACATCATAAAAGGCCACCAGGTTTGTCAGAAAGTTTGCCCCTGGTGAAGCCATGAAGGTTACCAGTCACCTCTCCTTCATTTTCCATGTGCCTCCATAGAGCCTTCAGAAGGATCTGCTCCATGATCTTGTCAGGCACAGAGGTGAGACTGACTGGCCTGTAGTTCCCCAAGTCTTCTTTTTTACCCTTCTTGAAAATGGGCGTTATGTTTCCCCTTTTCCAGTCAGTGGGAACTTCACCAGACTGCCATGACCTTTGAAATATGATGGTTAATGGCTTGTCAACTTCATCTGCCAGTTCCCTCGGGATCCGAGGATAGATCTCATCAGGTTCCATGGACTTGTGCACCTTCAGGTTCTTTAGATGGTCTCGAACCTGATCTTCAGTTATGGTGGGTGGATCTTCCTTCTCCCAGTTATCACCTTCGCTTTCTGCAACTTGGGCACTGCTGCCAGAGCCCTTGCCAGTGAAGACCGAGGCAAGAAAGTCATTGAACACCTCAGCCTTCTCCATATTCGTCGTGGCCAGGTCTCCAGTTTCCTTTTGGAGAGGGCCCATGTCTTCCCTAGTCTTCCTTTTGTCGCCAGTGTACTGGTAGAAGGTCTTCTTGTTCCCCTTTATGTCCCTGGATAGATTTAATTCTGTCTGGGCTTTAGCTTTCCTAACCTGATCCCTGGCTGTTTGGACAGCCGCTTTGTATACCTCCCAGCTAACCTGTTCTTGCTTCCACTCCCTATATATTTTATTTTTCTGCTGGAGTAAGTCCAGGAGCTCCTTCTTCATCCACTGAGGCCTCCTGGCATTCTTGCCCACTTTCCTCTTTCTGGGGATGCACTGCTCCTGCGCTCTCAGAAGCTGGGCCTTGAATACTGACCAGCTTTTTTGGGCCCCTCTTCCCTCCAGGGCTTTGTCCCATGACACTCTGCCAAGCAGGTCCCTGAAGAGGTTGAGGTCCGCCCTCTTGAAGACCAGAGTAGTGACTTTGGTGTGCACCCTCTTTGACCCCTTAAAGGATCTTCAACTCAACCATTTCATGGTCACCACAGCCAAGGCTGCCCTTGAGCTTCACATTACTCACCAGCCCCTTCTTGTTGGTAGTAAGGACAAGTTCCAGCATAGCACCTTTTCGCATTGGTTCCTGTACCACTTGGAAGAGGAAGTTGTCGTCAGTGCATTCCAGGAACCTCTTCGATTGCTGGTGCCCTGATGTGTTGTCCTGCCAACAGATATTGGGGTGGTTGAAGTCCCCCATTAGGACTGTGGCTTGTGAACGTGAAGATGTTTCTGTCTGTTTATAGAGGGCCTCATCCACTCAGTCTTCCTGGTCAGGCAGCCTGTAGCAGACCCCAACTAAAACATCTCCTTCCCCTGCCTTCTCTTTAACCCTGAGCCATAAGCTCTCTGGCAGCTCCTCATCCATCCCCAGGTGGAGCTCCAGGCACTCCAACTGGTCTCTGACATAGAGGGCAATGCCACCTCCCCTTCTCCCCTGCCTGTCTTTCCTAAAGAGTTTATACCCATCTAGTCCTGTGCTCCAGTCATGAGAGCCATCCCACCATGTCTCAGTGATGCCAATGACATCATAGCCCTGTACACACACGCACGTCTGGAACTCTTCTTGCTTGTTCCATATGCTCCTTGTGTTAGTGTACAGGCATTTAAGTTGGGCCCCCATTGTGGCTGGATTTCCAATTGGTGTCTCTTCCTGGGCTGTGATCCTGCACCAGGCCCAGGGCATCCATTACTGTCATTGGCCTCAAAGTGAGGTGGATTTAGGATTCCCTCCCCTGGCAAATCTAGTTTAAAGCCCTCCTGACTAAATTGGCAAGCTTGTTGCCAAATAAGGTTGTTTTTTAAGCTTTCCCTTTCTTATAGGGACACCTGGGTCGGTGTCACAGGAAGCACATGTCTGTGGGGATGGGAAGACGACTTTCCCAAACTTTTGAACTCACTCAAGAAACATACTTCTTAGTAAGGATGAAATATCACATTTTATTCCTCTCCTGGCTAATTCCATGTATTCTGTGCCCTCTGAGATTATATTGTCCTGAGTGATACTGGTCCAAAAATAATACAGAGTGATTTCTACAGGTGTTGTAGGGCACTCATTTGGGAAGGATAGATAGATTCAGCCAATTTGTGAGGTCAGCACTGGCTAAGGGACTTGGGGCTTAGGAGTGCTGTGGGGCATCAGGCTGATCCTGGAATGGGAAATCTTAGGAGGAGTAACTTAGAAAGTCACCACCACGTGGGCTGGAGCACAGAAACAGCACTGAGGTCTCACCTCCTCCTCTTGGTACTCTTTCCTGAAGGTGTTTCTGATGATGGGAGTCTCCCTTTTGCTAGCATGACTGCTAGGTTTCCAGTCTCTGCATTTCCCTTGACAAACAAAGGCCAGGGCACTGTTTAGCAGGTTCTCCCATCTGTTGCTCTGTGCTTTGAAGCAATGCAAAGAAGGAAGTGTCACATCTGCAACTTCCACCATTTTGAATTTTGGTGATTTCTTTCTTACTCCACTTCTGAAGAATTCAGCCTAATAGGCTTGTTATTTTTCTGCTTACAAACCCTAGGCAAATTAAGAAACTCCTCAACTTGCTCTGAGTTGTAGATGAATATACTAGTGTTGAAACAAGGCTGCATCGTCTGTCGTACAACAAGTCCGTAGAAGATCTTCTCCTTCTGTGTACTGATACATCCAGTAGTAGAGCCCCCAAAAAATGACTGTGAGAGCCACAGAGAAACTTCGCTGAAGACATACGTGGCCTCATTTGGATTTTAGGTAGCAGTATGTAAACAATAATGCAAGTCACGTAAGTTTCGCCAAGCTGAGGATGAAGAGAAGGCCTGGCTGGTTTGTTATTAGCAAAATTATTTAATGCATTTTTGTGACCCCAGTGCAGAAAGAAAAACAAGGAAAGTATGTTGATCCATATCCTTATCTGGTGTAAAGTAATTGCAATGTATTGATTTGCATCATTTGTCCTTCTCAACCTAAATGCTCATTAAGGTTTTACTGTTGAAATCCATACAAGATCTTTTTAATTACTATTTCCAACTGAAATGCAGTATTCCTGAAGGTGAAGGACTAAGAGCACTGACCAGGTCAATATAGGGGTCAGTCAACTTCCCCTCAATTCAGCAGCAGATATGATGGTGACAGCCTCACGTGCCATAAACCCTTTTTTCCTGTAGTATCCTAGGCCTGTCTTGAGCAGGGCTGGGTCGACCATTATGCAATTCTCATAAATCCATATCATAGCACTGAGTACAGGCCGTGCTATAAATCATTGCCCTTGCATGCCTGCACAACCACAGAGCTATTTGGGAAAGACAGAGCCCTGTTTTTGCAAACTTGGTTCTTTTCCAAAATGCAGTATTATTTTTCTGGATTAATAAATTTGATTATCTAAAAGGGAAGTTTTCAAGTGAACTTTTTTAACTGTGCAGTTTTGGTGTAAATATTTTCAAGTTATTTGCCCAGTCGTTACCAGTCACTTACTTTCTTTTAGGCTTTAAGCTTCCACTTATTTCTGACTAGAACAGTGTCTCTTTTGTCTCTGCCATTACTATCTTAATAGAAATACTGTTTTAGTATTGTGCTATATTGTTTTACTGTGAACAAGGGAAGCAAGTTTTGTTTTTTTCAATTGCCTGAGAAAGTCTCTAAATGAGTGCATGGGTTTCCAAGCACACAGTTATTATTTCTTTGCTTATCTGATCCTGTTTCAGTACTTCTGGTTTGAAGATTACATTTCAGTGTCAAGTATGTTATTTCAAATAAGCCTAATTTTTATTCCTTTAGCATTATATACTTATACTGGGAAAATGGAACTGTAATTATCAAGATCCCTTTTGCTTGGAGAAAGCATCACAGATTCAAAGGTTACACAGAGTTATGTCATCCTACATTCAGAACTAGGATTCATGGGAGGATATCAGCTCTTCGCATTTGTAAAAGCTGAACTTTAAAATGCAGGCAACCTGCGTCCAATAATTCCAGTTATGGAGATCATGTTAGTCCCAAAAGAGCAGCGGCATCCATAGAGCAGTTTCATCTTTTGTATTAATAATACATACAGAAATAATTTGCCAAGTTGCTTAGTGAAGCTAACTGATTCTTTTAATACAATTGCAATTAGATGAGCAGATTTTGGTTCTCTTACTACCTTGAAAGACAAAAGGATGAAGAGAACACAGATGTCACAGGTTAAAAATATACCTATACCAATATATTATATGCCCACATTTCTATTTTTCCTGTTAAATTATCGAAGTAATGATAGGATTTAATGTTCTTGTTGCTGAACAGGTGATTTCACTGCTTCTTTACACCAAAGAGGTATTGAGATGATCTATTAGATATTATATTGTTCAAACATTCCATAGTAATATGTAAATCTTGTAAATCTATATAAATAGTCATCTTATGTAGATGTGTCTGTGATTGTATATCATGCTAGTGCTGTTATCACTGCTATTAGCATTAGTATTTATGTCTGGATATCACATCAAGAGGAGACATTAGCCTAATGCCTGACAGATCTGCAAATACCAGTCAGAAACTGAGTTACAGGCAGTTTTACTTTTGACAGGGGGTGGTGGAGTTGTTCTGTTGCAGGGATTTGATTTCCAATCTCAAAGGTCCCAAGTATAGAACAAAACTCTTCCAAGAACAAGTTCCATTTCCTTTTAGAATTTGGTTTTCTTTTTATCATACACAGGAGTCATCTCAAAATACGTGGTAACTCATGAAGTTTTTTCTAAACGTGGCACTGATGTTACTCAGATTGTATTTCCAAACTGTGTATGCTAACAATGACAAATGTGGTTGTTCAGATCAATGCTCTGGAGAACGTTTTGCAGTCTGTCCTTGAAGCAAAACCTAGTGCAGAATCAGCTGAAGAAGTAAAGGAATTAGACCAGAAGTCACAGTGTGCAGAATCAGAAGAAACAGAGGAGTCTAAAGTACCCGAGTACTACAGCCGATTCAAGGTAAGAGAATTTCATTTATCTAATATTCTAAGCTGCGGTAGGTGTCCATAATCTGTACTAGAAAATGCATACGCTGGCTTACTATGACTAGTAGACTGACAACCCTTCAGTGCATTGGGAGTCCTACCTGGCATTTTTGAAACTGATGTCACCTTACATTTTCACTTCTTCAAACAGGAAGCAGCAGCCTGCCAAGACATAAATGCCTAAAGCCACTTGATTTGTCTGTCTGCTGGGATTTTATCTTCCCTTTCTGTACATCAAAACGATAAATCTAGTCGTGTTTGTGAGAGTGGTATGTCATTATAGATCCATTATCTGACCTTGTATGGACTCTCACTTATTAAAATAAGTTGTAATAGGCATGAGGCCATCCTGAATTTATTATCCTTTTGTGTGCGTTATGATTAAGTAGGAATGTTGCATTCTGTGCTTTCAGTGTGGGGAATTAGGTAAGGCTGTATCACCTCCCTTTTATGTTTAAGTCGTCATGCTGGTGATCCATGCATGCATGCATGACTAGTTATCCTTAGGGTATTCAACTCCCTGAGCTGGCACACAGGGACAAAGAGCAGAATAACCTTCCCACAATCCAGGAGGAAGCAGTTAATGACCTCCTACGCCACCTGGACACACACAAGTCTATGGGGCCAGATGGGATCCAAACAAGAGTACTGAGGGAGCTGGCAGGGGAGCTTGCCAAGCCACTCTGAGGAGAAACAAAAAAAAGCCACTCTCCATCATTTATCAACAGTCCTGGCTAACAGGGGAGGTCCCAGAAGACTGGAAGCTTGCCAGTGTGACACCCATCTGCAAGAAGGGATGTAAGGAGGATGTGGAGAACTACAGGCCTGTCAGCCTGACC
>NW_010128438.1:45641-61934 GCF_000699245.1 Pterocles gutturalis | reverse complement strand
TTCTTATGGCGGGCATTCTACACTAGACTGCTGTACGACTCTCAACTGTGAAAAACAGTTATTTGTGTGTCTTAATATGCACACTGTGAAGATGAGGGCAGAAAGGATGTGTAAGCAATAGCAGCATATTGACAGCATTATGCAGTCATTGTGTTCATACAAAAATCACAGCCACACAGGGAACGCCCAAAGGTTGTGTGGAAATTAAACCTATTCAAAGTTGGTTGGTTTTTTACTTCTATTTCACCAACAAATTAAGTGAAGTAAACAATTGAATTTAGAGGTTCATGGTTTCTTGTTTTCATTCTATGTTTTGTTTAAGCTACCACAGTATCTTCTCTTTAGCATCCCACCTATACTACAGCTAAAATGCTACGTAAGGCTTCTTCTGTTGGTGCAGTACTTCTATTTGGTTTTACTCAAGGTGTATTCAAGACTTCAATCAGCTGTCAGGAGAAGCAAATGCAGATACATCTCCAGGATTGTTAGTTCAAGCAGTGGAAACCTGTTTCATTGGAAAAAGATTTATATTTGGAGTGAAGGTAACTTTTAATTCATATTACTCTCTTGCAATGGGTTTTTTTATTAGCTTGTAGGCAGTTGGGAGCATAGACTGAGTTATCAAAGCATCATGTGCAACATCTTTTGGGAATCTGAGAAAATTTAGGGCTAGGACATGGGAAGAATTCTGCTCCTCTTCCCTGGATTCCTGTGTTATTTTAAATGAGCCACATCCAAAAGTCAACTTGAATGGCAGTAGTCAGCTTGACAGCTTGTCAGGGCTGCTTTTCGGAGAGCCTGAGCAGTGCCATCTCCTGCACATATCAGTAACAGCTTGGAGTCTGTAAAAAAACCTTGTACAGTTCAAGCAAGAAACAGACTGTCTTTTCAAGCACTGCCCTACCCTTCCCATGCTGCATAGTCTCTTGGTGTCTGAAATGTCAGGAGAAACACGTCCCCTTGTAGCATTTTGATATTTCTGGATTTAAGGGGATGTTTAAAAATGTTGATAAAGTACAGCTGTTCAACATATGCATCTGTGCCTCTTTTATGTGTTTAACAGACTTTGAAATATTAGTTATAGAAACATAGAATGGTTTGGGTTGGAAGGGCCCTTCAAGACCATCGAGTCCCACCCCCCCTGCCATGGGCAGGGACACCTCCCACTAGCCCAGGTTGCTCAAAGCCTCATCCAGCCTGGCCTTGAACACCTCCAGGGATGGGGCATCCACAGCTTCTCTGGGCAGCCTGTGCCTGTGTCTCATCACCCTCACAGTGAAAAATTTCTTCCTAATGTCTAGTCTAAATCTACCCTCTTTCAGCTTATACCCATTACCCCTTGTCCTGTCGCTACACTCCCTGATAAAGAGTGTTTCCCCATCTCTCCTGTAGGCCCCCTTCAGGTTCTTATTAATATTTCCATAGAAACAGTCTTCTAAGTTTTCTTCAAGTGGTGTTTGTGTGAGTCATTGCTGTTATGAAGTTTGTGAACTAAATCCTACCTGTCAGGTGTTTTTCCTCTCCCACAGGTACTATGAGGTTTGTATCTGAGTTGAGATTTTCCTGATGCACAGCATCTTAAGTAATGAAAGTTGGAGGACTTCAGCTTTACTTAACTGGAACCATTCACCAGGTGTCTAGGTCTGATGCCTTTACAAAAAAAAAGTAAATCTACATATCAACAGCCTTATTGCTGCTTACACACACAAGGGACTGAACACATATTCAAAGACCATTTGTTCAGCCTTTGGCTGTAGAAATTTCTGGGTTCAGCTGTGCATACAGCTGCAATCTCCCAGATAAAACTCAGAATCAACATAACACACTTTAAAAAATCTTACCTAGAAGGGTATTGTCCTTGGCTAACAGCCTTCAGCCTTAATCTTTGCGTAGACTCAGGGAGTAGGAGGGTTGTTGAATTTGAAGACAGCTATATTTGTTTTTTTGGCCTCCGTGGCATTGCCAGACCTTGAGGGGGAGCTGAAAAAGGGTTTATCCACTTCTCAAAACATTTGATAATTCCCTCTGCGGTTAATGTAATTTTTCGCCTGTAATTTCTCTGTAGAGAGAAGCGGGTTCTATAAAGAATTGCAGCTGGAGCTCCTTTGACAACACTACTCTCCAAATAATTCTAAGAAGATAAAGGTTGTAGCTTATTTCCCTTTCACAGAGGTAGTGCATAGAAAATATCACACTGGCTTTGATAGCTGAGCTGCCAAGTCAGGTATCTGGTACCAGAGTGCTTGGCTTCAAGTACTGCCCAGTGCCTCCTAGAGAAAAGAAAAGCACTAGCCTTAGGCAGCTAGCCATTTGCACAGAACCGCACTGGAGGAAGCCTGGAAGCACCCAGTGCCCTACAGGAAGGAAGAAATTTTCTGTGAAGTCCTTTCTTAGAATTCTTAGTTGTTTTTCCAGCTCCAAAACTCTCTGTAATTGCAACAAGCAAAGAACCTCTCACTGTGATGCCCTTTATAGCCCTTGCCAGTGCTTATTTCCCAGGGAGTGCTGCTTTGTGTGACAGACTGTTTTGTATTCTCTTCTCTGCAGATCCTGACAAAAAGTGAGACCTAAATTTAAGCCTGACTTAAAAAACATGCATTATTTTTTTTTTTCTATCAGGAAATAAAGCATTGTACTAATTTTTTTTTTCTTTCTACCCCCAGGGTCGTGCAAGTAAAGATGGAGGGTGTTCTGCTGCCAGCAGCATCTTGCAAAACTGTTCCAGAATTAATAGAAGTACAAAAAACCTTACAGCTTGCCAGATCTTCCTGCCAAACACTGCTGTTACTGGCTTTACTGTTATCAGCTACTTTCATCAGCTTCTGCAGTCAGCAAAATTCAGGAGCTGTAATAACAGCCCATACTTACCTGATGCATCTTCAGCTCCAACAGATGAACCTGTCAGTGAGCTCAGCAGCTTGTCTGTCCTGAGCAGAAACTCCTGTTTTGTTCAGTCTAATGGCAGAGAAAGTTTTTTAGGGTCCTGGCAGCAGTCCTTCAGCCTGACTTCATCTGTTGCTTGGGTAACAGCGGAAGACTTTCCCACTCTGGAAGTGGGAAAGCTGGTGAGTGAACAGCATGAAGAAGAGGGGAGGCCTGTCTCTGCAGAATCGTGCAGTGTAAGCCTCAACAATCAAACTGTTTGCAATTCACAGTTTTGCAGCTCTTCTGTGAAGGAAGGGGATAAAGAGGGGGATAATGAATTGAGTTCACAGCCTGGTTGGACAGACAGTATCTCTGCAACTGATAAATTAGAGAGAGTATCCTCTTCAAAGACTGAGTGTTCACATGGAAACAGTTTCAGGTTGTTACAACATCCATTGGAGTTTGGGGTAAAAAGCATTTACCCAGAGACTAATAGTAGAAATAATTCTCACCCAGCAAAATCCCCCACCTCCCTTTTTTACAAGAGAAATGCCTCCGCTTCTCATCACGTAAATGTAGCTGGAGTGTCTCAGACAGCCTCTATGCTTTGGGATGAGCTCCCATTCTCAGAAAGCCTAAATGAATTTTTAGCCAGGATAGAAGATGGCAAAAGTGTTGTAACATCACCCAGCCTTGATGCAGGCAAACATGCCCTTCTTGAAGGTAGCAAGTTGGGTGTAAATCAAAATAATAAATCATATCCCAGGCAAACCCTAGCAGCTGGTGATTTGCCTGAAGTGTGCATCTCAGGGAGGTTCTTGCCACCAGCAGAGAATGATAGTTGGGAGAACATATTGTTTGCTTGTCTTCAGTCGAACGCAAATCCTCCAAGTGATGAGGTGTCACAATGTGAGTCTTCCTGTAGTGTTTTATCTTCAACTGACAAGGAATGTGGAGCAAGGTGCTTTATACCTAACCCTGATCTACCTCTTCTGTCACAGTCCTTGCCAGTTACCTCAGAGCCTTCTGTTTCTGAGAGCAGATACGTGCAGTCCAAAGAAGCGAATACTGACACTTCAAAGTCAGTTTGGTCTTTTATTAGTCTGCCACGTACTGCTGAACATGGAGAAACCTCCTCTTTAAAAAGGAGCAAGGCACCTACGTGTGTGCATTCTGTACATGATAGCTGTTCAGCTGGTTGTGGAAACAAAGAAAATTCTTCCTCTACACCAAGCCAAGGAACAGATCTTACATTCCCAGGGGCATGGGACTCTGATCCAGCAACTCCCAACACTACAAGAAGGATATATAAAAGAGAATTAAAACTATTGTCAGAACTGCAAGAAAATACCTTCAAAAGTGTTAATAGGAGAGAGATGCTGTGGAACAATAGCTTCCCTGAAGGCTCCTACAATGCTTCTGCTGATCTCTTTGATGCAAGTGCAAGAGAGGTAGCAAAACCTGTAGGATTCTTAAATAAATCATGTAATTCTTTAGTACAGGAAGATACTTGGACAGAAAAGGTCACAGCTCCTGAATTGGTGCTTTATCCTGGAGATGTTCCCTTTAACAGTTTGAAACCGAGCTCATCCCTACATAGGTCCCCTCCTGCTTTCAGTAAGCACAGTACACCATTAACTTACACCTTTTGTGATTCAGAATGCAATTCAGTTAGTGCTCAAGACTTTGTTCCTTATTCACAGTCGACTCCTATGACAAAACCTCTCCAGAAACTGTCGCCTGTTGGGGAAAGAAGCTCTTTTGTCACTTTCTTCACCCCTAAAAATCCCACTAAAATCCATTCCAAATGCAAGCGATCTAGGTCTTCCTTTCAAAACACTCTGCTGCAGAAGCTTACTGGCAGGCTAGTGAAATGTAAAAGGCCAAGTGACAGGGAAGACAAAGAAAGTAATATCTCTGTTTCACAGCAGTTCCTTGACAGCCAACCACCTGCCAGCTTTGAGGAGTGGATCCCTCCATCTGCAAACAAAAGGTTGAAACCAACTGCATCTTTAAATTTAAAAACAGTTCGCTGGGCTGCTGACTTGAAATCAACCTGTGGGCACGCTGACAGGAACCTGATGTCTGAAAGCAAAGAGAATAGTGAAAATGGTGCATGCTTCAGAAATGAGAGATTAAACTCTGGGGATACAGCCAGGATTCTAACAACTCCTGTATCTGCAGGTGTTACCAAGGCCCTGTTTTTAAATGATGCAGTCCTAGAAACTTGTTCCCCTTCAGTAGGCAAGAATCTCTTCTCAAGTGCAAATTACTCAATGGGTATATTGGAAGGGGCAACTGGCTGGTCTCCTGAGTTGTTCTTCCAAGCACAGACCCCTTTTTCCAATAAGACAAAATATTAAAAAAAGATATTTCTATGCTGTGATCTTTTTAATTATTTTTCAGACTTTCGGGAAGGAGCCAGTAGAAGAGCTATTTAACAATTAAATTGTTTATACACCTATTGGCATATGTATTCCTAAAATGAGTTGTTTATTTGCAGGTCTTTGTACCAGAGAGATGGAGGAAAACAGGATTTGCAGTTACTATATTTTATTGTAAATTAATTAGAATGTGCAATAAAAACTTCTGTAAATGTGTATTTAATAGATCTCACTTTATCAAGCACGGGTAGGTGAAGCGTTTTAGCATTCCATGTTGTCTTTTCATCACAAGAAGAGCCCCTGGATTCGATGTCCCCTCCAGATTCTTTCCTGATGATTCTCTGTAGAGAGAGGCCAAGTTTTTATCAAAGAATTTCATATGGGAGTCTTGTATTTGAGCCCACTTGGGATCCTTTGACACAGCTGAGTTGGGTGGATGTTGGCAGCAGCTCCCAGCTTTCCTGTAGGAAAGTTAAAGACTGCTGGTGGCAGATTCCTGGCAGTGTCTTTCCTCTTACCTGCTTTGAGGTCTTTGGTATCCCCCCTTGAGAACAGCTGCATTTAGGATCATTGAACAGAGAAATCTTGGAGCTGCTGCTGCTGCAAGGTTCTAGGTCAGGTCCTGCAGAAGGATGTTGGAACCTGATGGCACAGGATCTCATCTGCCTGAAAATGCTGACTTGTAGAACCAGAAGCAGACCTAAAATTACCTGCCATGGTGGGTTTTGGGGGTTTTTTTTGAGGCATAGGAGTTATGTACTTGGTTCCTTCTCTGCTACAGGACAGACATTACTATGTTTCTGTGTTTGAGTCCTCACTTTATTCTAATGCACCTACTTAAGCCCTGGACTCAGTGTTTGTTTAGAAGTGTTGTGTCTCTGCATGCCGGGAATAAACTGTATCAGTACTGATAGCTGAAGCGCTTGACTTTCATGTTATAAATACCCCACCTCTGCCTTAGGAAATCTGAGAGGCAGAAGCTCTTGAAGTTAGGATAACGTATAATTTTGTGTTCATCTTGTTCCTGTATATTTTACTTCCTATCTGTTGTTAGTCACTGTTGGAGTTGGGACTAGAAGGGTTTCTTTAACCTCACATTCAGTTGTAGGTAGCTCACTGGGGCATGCTCACAAACCAGTGTATTAAAGCAGGACCTCCCAAAGACATCCAATGCAAACCATGTTTGGGATGGATGAAAAAACGGACCTTTGGAATCTGAGCTGTAATCTTTGTGCGCCTTCATATCTCTTCTATAAAATAAATATGTACATGCTCATTATTTTTAAGACACTCAGGGAAGTATGAGGGCAATTACTCTCTCACCACCTTGTCCTTTATCCACTATCGTTAGCATGGCTCTGTCTTTCAGAACATACAGGTAAACCTTTTCAGTTTCTCGGTCTCTACCCTAAGCTCTGCACCTTCTAATCAAATGTATTTCTCATTGAGGGGTGGGAGAGAGAAGAATATTTGAAAGAAAATGTGCTTCTGCAGCTGAGCAGGGTATTAATAAGATACAGCCTCTCCTACTGAGGACATGGGTGTGCTGAGTCTGCAGGCGTTCCTCATGGCTACACAGCAAGTCTGTGCAGGTAAATTCATTTTACAAAGAAGTTTTCCCATAGCAGTCACTGTTTGGGTGGTTTTTTTCACTACTTACTTACAGTTGAAGGAATTGAGACACGTGTTCAAAGACTTGTCCAATACTAAGAGAGCGTAGATAGTAGTAGTAGTGGATATCACTGAATGACCTTAACCAGCAAACCATCTTTTCTTCATGCTATCAAGCACAACCCCAAAGTTCTTCCTGGTGTTTAAAGATGCTGCAACAGTAGGTGGCAGTGGCAAAGAGTCTCCAGGTTTCTTCTTAGAGGTCCAAGCCTAGATCCCTGCAGTCTCTGGGTCCTAGACATAAACAGAAGACAAAGGAACATCCAGTTACGGGGGGGGGGGGGGGGGAAGCAGAATTAAACACAATAGTTTGATGACCAAAGTAACTGCAAGCATTGTACCTGTGAGTGGAGTCCGTTGGTAAGTGCCGTGCCAGTGACACCCGCCCAAACCACCACTGCAGGACATGGCACTGCTGCGCTGTAAGGGACACAGGTCCCTGTGCATGGCTTCTTGGCACAGCCAAAGGGTCATAGTGGTTATAGAAGCCGCCACATAGACTTTCTAAGCTGCTGATGACTCCCCCAGCTGAGCTTTAGCCCTGCGCTTGGCAGAAATCAGAGCCCCGGCATTGCACCAGGGGTGCTTCAGTCAGGACAGTGCAAAGCTCTAGGGTGAGCAAAAGTGAACACGCATGTGCTTGTGCCTGCCTTTACCAATGATATGCCTGTTCAAAAGATTTTATTTATTGCAAATAAAATCCTACTTGATGAATCTATGTTAGGGGCAAGTGGAAAAGGAGTAAGAAATATGGCCTGCTTGGAAATGGTAAATCTGCACTGATAGCTTCTATAGAAGAAATCAAGGGAAAGAAAGCATTACTCAGACCCAAATCACTGAGCACAGGGAAGGCAGTATTTAAAGGGTTTTAAGATATCAGTGTTCAAACAACTAAAGCTTGAAACTAGTTGTTTCTACTACAGCCTCCCACATCATACAAGACTGCAGTATCACTGGCTCTTCAAACATTCCCTTGCAATGAACTGGACAAACACCCACTTTATCACTGAGGTTAGACTGGATCTAAGTGATGATACAGCACAGACTTGCTGCAGCTAGCAACGAAACACTGCCAGAACCTCTACATCGTGTACCTGACAGCATCTTCACATGAAATGTTTTGTCCAGCATGAGTGATTTTATTCGTTAGAGGATTCATCCACATACTACGGTAAGTGATAGCTTTGGTGCAAGCTGATGTGATTCTAATTATAAGCTTGTATAAAAAGAATAAAGCTCAGCATGTTTAATTCTGAAGGTAATAAAACTCCTGAAAATGCATACCGGGTTTGTGGTTGATTCCCTGTGCGTAGAAAGCCATAAATCAAGACTAGATTTTAAATTAGGTAGGACTGCCTGTACGATACCATTGAAATTAATGCAGAGCAGTCAGGCTCCTGTACTTTGTGCAGGAGGACTGCACACATAGTGAGACCAAAAAGTACCGTTGTGTGACAGGCCCCTGTCAGCAAGATGACATCTTCTGGGCACAGCTCCCCAAGAGCTCCGTAGGAAGACTTTGTACATGAGAAGACAGAGGAGAGGCAGGACGCTGTCTTGTTTTCACTCCTGTGGAGTCTCAGTCTTGCATTTCTTCCCCTGGACAGTTTGTTCCCTTGTTGCAGGGAGCCTTCGTGCTCCTACAATCCTTTTACCCACAAGCATTCTGCATGGCCTTGCTGCTGCAGCTGCAGAACAAGGAAAAGGCTGCACATCCCACAGGTTATATGCTCTTTGCAAGGAAGAGCTGCCACTCTTCACCTGCCCCCCTTCCCCACGAAGAGTGTGGTGTGGCTTCTCCAGCCATCAATCCCACAGGCAACATGGTCCAGCCCTCCTCTCTTTCAGGAAATGCTCAATTCCCAAGCTGGCTGAGCACTAAGGATGCTTTATTCCCCTCCCTTTGCCCAGTTCCTACCTGGAAGCACGCAGAGACTTTTCCCTCTCTAAATACCTCTCTGTTTTATCACTGACTCCCCTCGCCAGCTTCCTGGGGAACATGGAGCAGATGGTCCAGCCCTCACGTCAGACATTTACCAAGGAAGGAGCTCCAAGGTCAGTGGAAGAGGCAATAAAAGACACCTGGGCTCTTCCAGCCTCGCAGCTCAGTTCTCAGTGTAAGTGTTAGCAGAAATCATCTTTGATGTGGAGCAGAGTACAGGAGAGGAAACCTGATCCCCAGAATGAGTGACAGCACAAATGTTATGAATTGACCAAAAGACTAAAGGCTTGAAATGGGAGATCTTGGCCAAAAGGATTCCAGGCCCCCAGAAACGCAGGTCATTTGGGAGCTCCAGTGGAGTTGTATGAGCATGAAAAGAGCAAGCTGAAGGCTGAAGAGAAGAACTATCAGAGAAAAAAAAAAAAAAAAAAGGAACTGGGAAAAGAAAGAAAAAACAAAAAAAAAAAAAAAAAAAAAAAGGCACTGGGACAAAGAATGAAAGACAAACAAGCATCCAACCTTCATCTTCATCCAACACAAAGCTAGCATCTTGCTAGCTACAGGTTTGCAGTGCCGGTAAGTGAAGGTGTTACATCTGTCAGTGACCACCCTCTAGTGACTGATGCTGGCATTTCTTTAGCATTTCAAACTTTGCTATGATCAATCTTGTTTTGAATAAATTTTTTCTTCTGCTCCAGTGCAAAGGGACATTGCTGTCCTGGACAGCAGCTCTACTTTTGCTCTTTTTGTGAGGTCCCAATGCTGTCAGACCCTGGGTATGCTCAAGCCAAGCAGAAAATCACACAGAATCACACAGAATGTTAGAGATTGGAAGGGACCTCGAAAGATCATCTAGTCCAATCCCCCTGCCGGAGCAGGACACCTAGATCAGATCACACAGGAACGCATCCAGGTGGGCTTTGAATGTCTCCAGAGAAGGAGACTCCACACCCTCTCTGGGCAGCCTGTTCCAGTGCTCTGTCACCCTCACTGTAAAGAAGTTTTTCCTCATACTCAAGTGGAACCTCCTGTGTTCCAGCTTGAACCCATTGCCCCTTGTCCTATCACTGGATGTCACAGAGAAGAGCCTGGCTCCATCCTCCTGACACTCACCCTTTACATATTTATAAACATTGATGAGGTCACCCCTCAGTCTCCTCTTTTCCAGGCTAAAGAGACCCAGCTCCCTCAGCCTTTCCTCATAAGGGAGATGCTCCATTCCCTTCATCATCTTTGTGGCTCTGCGCTGGACTCTCTCCAGCAGTTCTCTGTCCCTCTTGAACTGAGGGGCCCAGCACTGGACACAATATTCCAGATGCGGTCTCACCAGGGCAGAGTAGAGGTGGAGGAGAACCTCTCTTGACCTACTGACCACCCCCCTTCTGATACACCCCAGGATGCCATTGGCTCCTTCCCAGCCATTCATTTGTTGGTCTGATATTAAATCATGTCAAGTGAATCTGTCTTGTATATATTTTTCAGGCAACTTTGCTTTGCAGTTCAAATCAAAACTCAAACAAATCAAACACTTCAAACACTAAGTGGAAAGAATTAAACATTTATTTACATACAGATACATATGTAAGCAACTTCTAAGTATAAAAAGGACATTACAAATAAACATGAAGCATCATACATTCATCATTCTGGTCATCCAAAATACATTCCTTTCTCAACCCCACTGGACCACACTTGACAACAGGAACTTAAAAAACAGACAAGCCAAATGCTTCTGACAGTCAATGATTCACAGTTTGGCGATTTGCTAACACCTATGCCCTTCCCAAAGACAGCACTACCCCAGCAACTTGAGACCAACAGTCCAACGGGACATAGTGCATTTTCTCCACTGAAATGGTTGTGCTTGATCAACAAGAAATGCATCCTCTCCTCATCCTTCTGGGCAAATATTTAGGAATCGGGGCTCCTGCTAAAATTCTGTACATTGTGCTAAACTCACAATTGTTGGGGAAAAGATAGCAGACCTTTATGGGAAAAACTCCAACCCAGAAAATTCCTTTAATGCTGTGACTTCCCTGGCATGGAAGTTGCAAACAAAATGCTGCTTTTAGTGCTTAAGCAGGTTTTTAAACTACAATTCAAACGACAGTTGATGGTATAAAACATACTTTGTTTATGCTGTAAAGAGAATTACGTGCTTCAATACTGATTTGCTAGTAATCAAAGCTGAGAGTAATTCAGGTTTTCTTTTGAGGAAATGAAATGCCTTTATAACATCTCTAAAAGTGATCACAGCTTTCAGGAAAGAGGAAACATTTTACACTCAAAAAATGAAAGGTAATGCAAAGGACAATGAATATGTCAGTTAGATAACATTACAAAGGGAAACAACCCAGTAAACATAAAATTAAAATGCCTACTCAAAGTATTAATGAATTCAAATGAGAGCTGGGTGAGTCTTTCCGTACAGATCAAAGGCAGTTTGAAAAAAAATCTCATGATCTGCAAATTCACAGAACAGCCAAATGTGTGCAGCAGAACAGAGTGAAGTGGAAATAAAAGAGGAGCAGAAAGAGCCTTGTCCCATATTGACAGCTAAGTGACTGCAGCTGCTCCAATCTCCGAGGTTTTTATTTTTTTTTTCCCTTTCGTAAACAGCTGTGAGGAACGAAATGGATGTGACATATCTGCAGTGCATATTATTATGCTAAAAACTACAGCACATTTGAAACTACTTCTCTAATATCCAGCGATATACTCATCACTCCAAACCAGCACAGCAATGAGTGCTGGGCTTCTTCCACACTCTCATTAGATGGCCTTTTTTCCCCAAAAACGTTGGCTTAAGAAGTTGGTTTTCCCCCTTCAGCGCTGACTGTATGTGGAGGCCAGCAGCAAGGCTTTCTTCCAACCAGTCTGCGAGAGCAGAGGCAAGAGCAGTGCCTGAAATCACAGCGGCTCTCCCCGCTATAGACCAAACACTTTCTTCTCACTCCATTAAAATGTCAAAACAGCATTCCCCTCTCTTCCCCTTTCCCCTCTCTAAAGGCTTGGCTGCTGGGAACACCACGGCCATTACATTTACTAAAGCTCGTGCCAATGATGCAACCCAGACCCTCGGAGATACTCACACCACGACCCAAGTGACAGTGCAGAACAACTCCTCTCCTCCCCAGGGCCGTACGTCTCCCTGGATGGGGAGCAGCATCCACCTGCTCACTGGAGAGCTACTCGCACCAAAGCCCCGACGATTCTCAACATCTGAATCTCTCCTATTGGCCCCATAAAAAAGGGAAACATTCCTTACAGGATGCCCTGGCTGAGAACCAGCTTATTAAATTGGTTAGGTTTATGGTCATAGTACCAAACCTGAGGTGGCACAGAAGATGAGCTATGGGTGCTCTTCCTTCTAGCTAAAGCAGGGGTCTGATCCGGAGGTTTATGCAACCAGGATTGACCTCCACAGAGCTTGAGGCACGAGCATTGTTGGGAAGGAGCAGATTCATGGATGAAAGATACAGGAGGAACCAGGCTTTGGAAACTTCTGAGGTTTGCATTCATGTGGCAGACACACCAGAGCCCTTGATCACTGCCCATGAAACCATAAGAGTGCTTTTAACATCCCCTCTTCCCCAGGGAACCACACATGGCTAACACCACGCCTGACACAGGTTCTGGCCATGCCAGGTACCTGTGGACTGGGCTGGAGCCCAGAAGATGCTCAGCAGGGACATCACCACAGCGCACTCACAAGCGTGCATGTCTTTGGGAACGTTACCCCAAGACATGCAGTAGTGGAAAAGGCAAAGATGCAAATGCAAAGGTGGCATCCGCTTTTGACTTTAATTGTAGCATGAACCAGAGCTAAAATTACCTTCTGAGCTTGCTGGGAAAGGATAACTGGCTCAACAACTGTGATCACATCCAGGAAGTGCTAATAGCTAGTTATTAATGCAAAATGAGTACAGTACAGCCAGCTCCTCTACTCCAGACAGATGATCTCAGCTGTTAACCCTGGCTATACCCTTAAAACCAATCTAGTTTTTCCATGGACAACATTTACAGCCTAAGTTACACTCATTGTCATCTTAATTTCTGCTGTATCTGGGTTATCTTTTCCCAGCTGACTGTCTTTGGTGGCGCATTAGAGATGGGCTTTTTCTTCTGGATCTGTGGCCCCCCACAAGGAAAAAGAGGGAAAAAAAAACCACTCTTGACTCACGTGGCACAGTTTTTACTTCTGGTTTAAGTTACAGCTCATTCACATGAGGGGAAAGGGTGTGATGGCATTCATGGGTGATGACAGCCAGCAATCTATCTTGGCTAGAGATAGTACAGTACAGCAAAGGAGGCTTTGGGTCAGGTCAGTGAGGTGGTGATTAGCGAGGTAAGTCAGAGCAACACAGTGGGCTACTTTGGGAGCCTTGCATCACGGTCAGCATGATTACCCTGTTGTCTATTCCCTAGCCAAGATAAATCCTAAACTGAGGCAGATGTGAGATCCATAACCTTTATGGTGCATTTGACTGCAGCTCGAGTGGATGATCACATTTCAAAGACCTGGCCAGTTCCAGTTGAGGCTGCTTTGCTTAGGATGCACTACTCACTTGTAGGGAATCGAGCTAGTGTTTCCCCACCACTCAGCATCATAAGACAAGACTGTCCTTCAAAATGATGATCCTTTGCAGCTTGTGAACAGTAACTAGAACAATTACTACCCACAGAAACAAGAGGACAGACTTGATTCAAGGAAAAAGGGTGGTGTCAAGAGCCAAATTTGTTCACATAAGCAAATAGAGCTTATAAATGGAGGAAGAAAACATTTTTATTCAACATCTTTCATAGGGTTTTTGCTACTAGAATTGATTAGAGTATTTCCTTTGGCTCCAGTGGGTTTTCTGGTGAGCCCTTAAGTATGTTACCATTTCAGAGTGTTTCCACACTCACTCACTAGGAAATTACGAAGTGTTCTCTAGAAACACCTTTTTCTATCTCAATTAGCTCAAAAAGGTCTTTGCTGGTAGGAGCAACCTGTATAAGGATATTGCTACTGAAAGCAAAAGAATGCAGAAGAATTTCAGATGAGAATCAAATTTAAAGCATCCCTTATTAAAGTCCAGAGACATCAAAATCTAAGTCGTAGATGGACTTTTTTTAACAGAGGATGGGATTGAGAAAATCCTGAACAAGCAGAACCATCTCTTTACTTTGCATTTTCTGCCCCAGAGTCATCTTTCCCCTTGCACCAAGGGCTGTAGCACTCCAGCTGCCCCACAGCCAGGAGAGGGTTTCTGTGGCAGTGTCTCCAGCCATATCCCACCATGATGGCACCACAGGTCCCCAAAGGGCCGCGTATCCTGCATGTTTGCTCAGCCTATTTTAAGAGCCAGAGAATTTCACCTGTTTTCCAACTGAATTCAGTCTCTGACTACAGAAATCATGCCAGCTCAACATCTCAGCCTGATTTATGGGCAGTTCTTCAATGCTGAAAAGAGAAAACAAGTGGAAAAGCAGCTGAACAAACAGCAGTCCCTAGGGATAACAAACAAGGCAAAACCCAGTGGGTTTGACTATAACTAATTGCATCCCTTGTCAGCAAGAGCTCAGGAAAGCCTGTTGCCCCATGTGTGTGCACCTACCATGCTTATGCATCACTAATTTCGACTTTCCTTCTTTTTAAATCACTGTCTCCTGTGTCAGCCTCAGTCTGCTGCTATTATTACCGATGCTGAAGGAATTCAATAGCCATTAACTGCTAAACCTAGACTAGCAGGAGCCAGCTGTTACCAGCTATTTCCAAAAAGACAAACAGCACCATCAGGCTGACAGATTTTAAGGGCTGTTTCATGTGTTCTACAGCAAAGAAGAAGGTATCTTCCCTGACAATTTGTCATGTGTTGTTTTCATTAAATAATGATCACAAAGCCATTTAGCATTCAGCACAAACACGTATCTGACTGCGTGCTCAAACAACTTACCTGTAGATCAAACCAGGACTTCAGTGTTAGAGGCAGGAAGAAGCACCCAGTGTCTCCTTCTTTACAGAGTTCATAATTTCACTTTTTCCATAATTCTTTGACCTGAAGGAATTTTTCTTTTCCTAGCACTTGGTCTCTCACAGCAAACACAAATAGGAACAGAAGGGAGTCATGGCTTGTCCCAGCAACCTTGCAGTGTAAATACCCAACACAAAATACTAGCAAGTACTTCATCTGAAGCACAGAACATTCAGGGGTTTACCCAAGCCTGACTGAATCAATGGTTGAACTGGAAAACAGAGTTTAGACCATCCAGTTTTCAGGAGATGCTTTTACTAATCTCTGCAAACAGGTTTTCTAGATAACACAAACATCTGTTGACCACCCAATGCTGGCTTCCACTTGGAGCTAGTCATCATGCTAAAAAGTTTCAAGAAATGGTCTCATTATGGGACTACTGCCAAAATTAATATTCACCCAGAAGTAAGAAGATTATTCCACGTCTGTGGATATATCACCCTGAAAACACATCAAAATGAAGCAGCCACACGGAAAGCAATGCCTCGCTCTCTGGATAGTAGAGACCATTCCAGTCAAATTTGGCCCCATTATATCAATTCTGCATGGCTTTCAGATGCTTGACTCAGCAAGCATCACAAGGCTTTTACTGACAGTTCTCTCAAAAATCCAGTCATCTAGCCAGATGTTGGACATAGTTGGAGAGCTGATTGTCAGATAATTGGGGTTTGTATTTCTTTTTTTAAATCTCCTTTTATTTTTCAAGACTTTGATCACTGTGCCACAACACTAAGTTGATAGCAGTTGATAAAGCTCCTCTTCTGGTTGGAAAGCCTTCAGCAGTGGATCAGATTGCAGAAGAGAAGATAAGCCCACAAAGAAACAAGGAGAAGTGGGTTGTATCCACTAGAGACATTGGTAAATGTAGAAAACTAACTCCTGCAAAGGAGTTTCTACAATAAAATATCTCTTCTTCACCAGTGTCTGTTAACTGCAGAAAAAGAGGTGACTTTCAAACTACAGCTTTGCTTATGACCTAATGAAATGTTGCACATGCCACCACGGCTTCCTTTCAACTTCTTAAGTCTACACAGAATAAATTTTGAAAGGAATCATTTCAGATTTGTCCCTGGAGAAGTCAGATACTTCACTGTAACATCAGCCCAGCTGCAGCACTGCACCCCACTGCAAAGCACACCGCTGTCTGGAGATGGAGTCCTTACATGGAGGTTTGCTAGCAATTAAAACAACCAATGCTTGGAAACTGCTAGGCAGCTAATCTCCAAAATAGTCACCTACAGATTAGGGAAGCACTGGAAAAAGAGATTTAGCCTTCTAGAAACCTCAAAGTGAACATCCATGAAAATAAAGCTACTTTCTGCTATTTGGCGAGTTCAACTTGTTTGGCCATGATGATGCATTAGAGTTCAACCTCCAGAAGTGACGCAAGGAACACTTTGAAATGAATTTATAG